>NC_047055.1:83753150-83924203 GCF_011762595.2 Tursiops truncatus | reverse complement strand
CAAAGAAGGACACTACATAATGATCAAGGGATCGAACCAAGAAGAAGACATAACAATTCTTTTTATGCACCCAACATAGGAGCACCTCAATACATAAGGCAAATACTAACAGCCATAAAAGGGAAAATCGACAGTAACACATTCATAGTAATGGACTTTAACACCCCACTTTCATCCATGGACAGATCATCCAAAATGAAAATAAATAAGGAAACACAAGCTTTAAATGATACATTAAACAAGATGGATTTAATTGACATTTATAGGACATTCCATCCAAAAACAACAGAATACACATTTTTCTCAAGTGCTCATGAAACATTCCCCAGGATAGAACATATCTTGGGTCACAAATCAAGCCTTGGTAAACTTAAGAAAATTGAAATTGTATCAAGTATCTTTTCCGACCACAATGACTAGATATCAAAGACTAGATATCAATTACAGTAAAAGGTCTGTAAAAACTAAAAACAAATGGAGGCTAAACCATACACTACTTACTAACGAAGTGATCACAGAAGAAACCAAAGAGGAAATCAAAAAATATCTAGAAACAAATGACAATGGAGACACGACAACCCAAAACCTATGGGATGCAGCAAAAGCAGTTCTAAGAGGGAAGTTCATAGCAATAAAATCCTACCTTAAGAAACAGGAAACATCTCGAATAAACAACCTAACCTTGCACCTAAAGCAATTAGAGAAAGAAGAACAAAAAAACCCCAAAGTTAGCAGAAGGAAAGAAATCATAAAATTCAGATCAGAAATAAATGAAAAAGAAATGAAGGAAACGATAGCAAAGATCAATAAAACCAAAAGCTGGTTATTTTAGAAGATAAAAAAATTGATAAACCATTAACCAGACTCATCAAGAAAAAAACGAAAGAGACTCAAATCAATAGAATTAAAAATGAAAAAGGAGAAGTAACAACTGACACTGCAGAAAGAAAAAAGGTCAGGAGAGATTACTACAAGCAACTCTATGCCAATAAAATGGACAACCTGGAAGAAATGGACAAATTCTTAGAAATGCACAACCTGCCAAGACTGAATCAGGAAGAAATAGAAAATATGAACAGACCAATCACAAGCACTGAAATTGAAACTGTGATTAAAAATCTTCCAACAAGCAAAAGCCCAGGACCAGATGGCTTCACAGGCGAATTCTTTCAAACATTTAGAGAAGAGCTAACACCTGTCCTTTTCAAACTCTTCCAAAATATAGCAGAGGGAGGAACACTCCCAAACTCATTCTACGAGGCCACCATCACCCTGATACCAAAACCAGACAAGGATGTCACCAAGAAAGAAAACTACAGGCCAATATCACTGATGAACATAGATGCAAAACTCATCAACAAAATACTAGCAAACAGAATCCAACAACCCATTAAAAGAAGCATACACCATGATCAGGTGGGGTTTATTCCAGGAATGCAAGGATTCTTCAATATATGCAAATCAATCAACATGATAAACCATATTAACAAATTGAAGAAGAAAAACCATATGGTCATCTCAATAGATGCAGAGAAAGCTTTCGAGAAAATTCAACACCATTTTATGATAAAAACCCTGCAGAAAGTAGGCATAGAGGGAACTTTGCTCAACATAATAAAGGCCATATATGACAAACCCACAGCCAACATCATCCTCAATGGTGAAAAACTGAAAGCATTTACACTAAGGTCAGGAACAAGTCAAGGTTGCCCACTCTCACCACTGTTATTCAACATAGTTTTTGAAGTTTTAGCCACAGCAGTCAGAGAAGAAAAGGAAATAAAAGGAATCCAAATCGGAAAAGAAGAAGTAAAGCTGTCACTGTTTGCAGATGACATGATTCTACACATAGAGAATCCTAAAGATGCTACCAGAAAACTACTAGAGCTAATCAATGAATCTGGTAAACTAGCAGGATACAATATTAATGCACAGAAATCTCTGACATTCCTATACACTAATGATGAAAAATCTGAAAGTGAAATCAAGAAAACACTCCCATTTATCACTGCAACAAGAATAAAATATCTAGGAATAAACCTACCTAAGGAGACAAAAGACCTGTATGCAGAAAATTATAAGACACTGATGAAAGAAATTAAAGATGATACAAATAGATGGAGAGATATACCATGTTCTTGGATTGGAAGAATCAACATTGTGAAAATGACTCTACTACCCAAAGCAATGTACAGATTCGTTGCAATCCCTATCAAACTACCAGTGGCATTTTTCACAGAAGTAGAACAAAAAATTTCACAATTTGTATGGAAACACAAAAGATCCCAAATAGCCAAAGCAATCTTGAGAACGAAAAACGGAGCTAGAGGAATCAGGCTCCCTGACTTCAGCATATACTACAAAGCTACAGTAATCAAGACAGTATGGTACTGGCACAAAAACCGAAATATAGTTCAATGGAACAGCATAAAAAGCCCAGAGTTAAACCAACGCACATATGGTCACCTTATCTTTGATAAAGGAGGCAGCAATGTACAGTGGAGAAAGGACAGCCTCTTAAATAAGTGGTGCTGGGAAAACTGGACAGGTGCATGTAGAAGTCTGAGATTAGATCACTCCCTAACACCATACACAAAAATAAGCTCAAAATGATTAAAGACCTAAATGTAAGGCCAGAAACTATCAAACTCTTAGAGGAAAACATAGGCAGAACACTCTATGACATAAATCACAGCAAGATCCTTTTTGACCCACCTCCTAGAGTAATGGAAATAAAAACAAAAATAAACAAATGGGACCTAATGAAACTTCAGAGCTTTTGTACAGCAAAGGAAACCATAAACAAGATAAAAAGACAACCTTCAGAATGGGAGAAAATATTTGCAAATGAAGCAACTGACAAAGGATTAATCTCCAAAATTTACAAACAGCTCATGCAGCTCAGTAACAAAAAAACAAACAACCCAATCCAAAAATGGGCAGAAGACTAAATAGACATTTCTCCAAAGAAGATATACAGAGTTCCAAGAAACACATGAAAGAATGCTCAACATCATTAATCATCAGGGAAATGCAAATCAAACCTACAATGAGATATCATCTCACACCAGTCAGAATGGCCATCATCAAAAAATCTAGAAACAATAAATGTTGGAGAGGGTGTGGAGAAAAGGGAACCCTCTTGCACTGCTGGTGGGAATGTGAATTGGTACAGCCACTATGGAGAACAATATGGATGTTCCTTAAAAACCTACAAAGAGAACTACCATATGACCCAGCAATCCCACTACTTGGCATATACCCTGAGAAAACCATAATTCAAAAGAGTCATGTATCAAAATGTTCATTGCAGCTCTATTTACAATAGCCAGGACATTGAAGCAACTTAAGTGTCCATCAACAGATGAATGGATAAAGAAGATGTGGCACATATATACAATGGAGTATTACTCAGCCATAAAAAGAAACGAAATTGAGCTATTTGTAGTGAGGTGGATGGACCTAGAGTCTGTCATACAGAGTGAAGTAAGTCAGAAAGAGGAAGACAAATACTGTATGCTAACACATATATGGAATTCAAGAAAAAAATATCATGAAGAACCTATGGGTAAGACAGGGATAAAGACACAGACCTACTAGAGAATGGACTTGAGGATATGCGGAGGGGGAAGGGTAAGTTGTGACAAAGTGAGAGAGTGCCATGGACACATATACACTACCAAACGTAAAATATATAGCTAGTGGGAAGCAGCCGCATAGCACAGGGAGATCAGCTCGGTTCTTTGTGACCATCTAGAGGGGTGGGATAGGGAGATTGGGAGGGAGGTAAACGCAAGAGGGAAGAGATATGGGAACATGTGTATATGTATAACTGATTCATTTTGTTATAAAGCAGAAACTAACACACCATTGTAAAGCAATTATACTCCAATAAAGATGTAAAAACATAAAAAAATTAAAAAATAATAAAAAAATTATTTAAAAAAAACAACTAGATTCACATTGCAATATCTAATGAAAAACAATATGAAAACAGTTGTCATTGCTTCGGTAGAGTAAGTGCAATTTGGGAGTTCATTGATGAAAGTAGATTTCAGTATTGGGCTTGTGTTTCATCATAGATACTATATACACAGCTATCCGAATCCTCAAAATCACTGTTAGTCTAAATGTTCATTGAACACATGTGTGCCAGGCACTGGGTTGGTCAGTTGAACATGCGCTATCCCAGTAAAACTTTAAAACATTCCAACCGGGCTTCACTGGTGGCGCGGTTGTTGAGAGTACGCCTGCCGATGCAGGGGACACGGGTTCGTGCCCAGGTCTGGGAAGATCCCACGTGCCACGGAGTGGCTGGGCCTGTGAGCCATGGTCGCTGAGCCTGCGCGTCCGGAACCTGTGCTCCGCAACGGGAGAGGCGACGACAGTGAGAGACCCGCATACAGAAAAAAAAAAAAAAATATATATATATATATATATATATATATATATATATATATATATATATATATTCCAACCATGTAGATATTCATTTTGTATCTTACAGAGAGGAAACTAAGAGGCTGAGAGGTTGATTTGCCCCAAATTGAGTTTCAATCCTAGATTGTCCAGGTTCTGTCAAAATGATATTGTGTTGGTGGTTTACCCTTTTATGAGCCTCAGTTTACTCATCTATAAAATGGGATTAGTTAGACTATACACTATCTTTTTTTGTGTGAGTTCGACATACTTGTGTCTGTGTGAATGAAATAAAATCTCATATGTGAGGCACTTAGCCCAGTTGCTTGCACAACTTAACAAAACACAATAATTTTGGTCATTACTATCGCTATTGCTACTACTGTAGAAAATTGCAGACTGTACATTCTATGGCTGATGGTTGGAACCACTAATTTGCCAACTCTTACCACAACAATGTCCTTTGAGAAGAATCTTGACAATATACAACTGGCCAATCCCCTCTTTCTTGGGATGTTATTAAAAACCTAATAAAACAATAAAAAATAAAAGTTTAAGGCAGGGGTAAGGGACTTCTTACAGAGCTTGTGGAGATGCTAGGCAATGATGACTTCTTATCTTATTAACCATAGTTGCTGCCAAGAATCATATCACCTGAACAAGATTTTTAAATACCATTATTAGGTGTATTTTTCAAGAGACAAAGATGATGCCCAAGATGACTATTACTTGCTTTTTGGTGTTGTATGAGTTATATTCTGCAAGCAAATTCTCACACTTATTTACAAGGTACACTGAAGTAAAGCAAAGAAAGTTCTTCAAGTTGAAGATACTTGTCCAATATCTCCATTCCCTACAAGATCCTGGCAGTAAATAAGAGCAACCACATTTTACAAAACTGAGGCTCAGAGATGTTAAGTGATTTGTCTTCAATCACATAGTGTAATCTCACTAAATCCGGACTGTCTTGCCTGCTCTGACACATGGTCCTGACTCAAGTCAGGCTTTTCCCAAAATCTTCTGCTTTTCAGAAGGTTGTATAACAGAAGATAATTCTGAAAAGTGACACTTCACTGGTCTTAACTGTCACCCAGCTGTGAGTCTGATTGAAGAATAATTGTAAAGACACATGTTCATTCCATGGTCCACTCACTCACAGAGTTTCTTCAGCTTCACCAGGTTTGGAAGCTGTGGCTTGGACCATGATTATGTGAATTTAAGGAAACTGGACACATCCTAGCTCAGTCCTGTGGTTGCTCTAGGGTCTGTTCCAGTGAACCAGACCTCCCTCTGCCAAGGGAATAGAGAGGGCTTTATCAAACACACATTCCTACTCTAGAATCCAGGAGTCCTCATAAACTTTTTCTTTGGGGCACAAACAACTAGAGGTAACACCCTGAGTGCTGACATTTTCAATCTCTGTGACCTTTAACCAGATATTCAATCACTCTGAGCCTATTTCCTCATCTGTCATGTGGGGGGAACATCTGCCTTGCAGATTGGCTCTGAAGATTTCATGGAGTAATATACATAAATTACCTGACATGGTGGAGGAAGGGCACCAATAAGCAACATAGTTCCCTTCCTTCTTCCTCTTATTGCATATTCTATCCCTTGGCTTCAGCTACGAGCCCAATCCAGACCCATTATTCCATGGACCAAATCTCTGCCTAAATCACTCCTGCCACAAGCCTCCTTCACCTGATTAGCTTCTGAGAACAGGGGGGAAATTTTTGTGAACCCAGAGGAATAGTTTCTGGTCACAGCTTCAGTCTGGAAGGCAATTTCCTTGTTTCATGGATTCCCACAATTTACCAATCTCCTTCTAGCTAGATCCTAAGGACATTTACTAGATGCCCACCATGAACTGGGTCCTTTGCCCTCTCATGTCTTCTACATTTCCTACAGACCAACAGCTCGCCTTCCCTCTCCTTTCTGACCTCCATGACAAACTCTAGATCCTCCAGGCTCTATCTCCTCCTCAGCACTTTGTCCAAAAAGGACAATTTCCATCTCTCTCTCTCTCTGAGGCCCCTATCTGAATTCTTACTCCCAGAAAACAGCTCTGCAACTAAAACCCCTACTTAGAATGCTCACTCCTTAATAGTCCTCAGGTAGGTGTAAATAACAATTGTTTTATGCTCTCAAAAAAGTTTAAAGTATCTATTTTCCTCTGTTCTAGAAAGTCTCAGTGTTGACTGTATAAGCAGTGGGCCAGAAATCTGGGGAGTGGCCTGTGGGATAAGGCGCTGCTGAAAGTGTGAAGAGGAGCTGGCCTGAAAACCAGGGAAGTCTGGATCAGTGAGAAAAAGGGGAAGGGAATCAAAGAGAATCATTTGGAAACAATACAGTTGGGGACTGCCTACAATGCACTCCATGTGGGCTTTAGCATCAGATAGACTTGGATTAGAGTAGTCTCATCTATGGCAATAGAACTATCTCTATATTCTTTGAAGAATTTTGAGGATCAAAGAAGAAGAGATACAAGAAATGCACAGAATTATACATTTTTTCTTCTGAAATTATTTATTTAATCATTTATTTAAATTTTTTAATTATGGCAAAATACATATAACATAAAATTTACCATCTAACCTTTTTTGGAGATTATAAGTTATTACAAGATATTGGATATAATTCCCTGTGTTATACAGAAAATCTTTGTTGCTTATCCATTTTATGTATAGTAGTTTGTTTCTGTTAATCCCATACTAGTAATTTGTCCCTCCTCCCCTCCCTTTCCCCTTTGGTAACCATAAGTTTTATTCCTATGTCTGTGAGTCTCTTTTTGTTTTGTGCATAGATTCATTTGTATCTATTTTTTTAGATTCCACATATAAGTGATATCATATAGTATTTGTCTTTCTCTGACTTATTTCACTAAGTATAACATTCTTTAGAACCATCTATGTTGCTGCAAATGGCAATATGTCATTATTTGTTATGGCTGAGCAATATATGTATATATCACATCTTCTTAAGCCAATCATCTGTTGATGGTCACTTGGGTTGCTTCCCTGTCTTGGCTACTATAAATAGTGCTGCTATGAACATTGGGGTGCATGTATCGTTTTGACTTAAAGTTTTCATTTTTTCCAAATATATACCTAGGAGTGAGATTGATGGATCTTATGGTAACTCTATTTTTAGTTTTTTAAGAAACTTCCATACTGTTCTCCATAGTGGCTGCACCAATTTACATTCCCACCAACAGTGCAAGAGGGTTCCCTTTTGTGCACATTCTCTCTAGGAGTTATTATTTGTAGACTTTTTGATGATGGCCATTCTGACAGGTGGGTGGTGAAACCTCATTGTGGTTGTGATTTGCATTTCTCTAATAATTAGTGATGTTGAGCAACTTTTCACGTGCCCGTTTGCTATCTGTATGTCTTCTTTGAAAAATGTCTATTTAGGGCTTCCCTGGTGGCGCAGTGGTTGAGAGTCTGCCTGCCGATGCAGGGGACACGGGTTCGTGCCCCAGTCCGGGAAGATCCCACATGCCACGGAGCGGCTAGGCCCGTGAGCCATGGCCGCTGAGCCTGCGCGTCTGGAGCCTGTGCTCCGCAACGGGAGAGGCTGCAACATTGAGAGGCCCGCGTACCGCAAAAAAAAAAAAAAAAAAAAAAAAGTCGATATTTTGTCTATTAACCCCTTGTTCGTTGCGTCATTTGCAAATATTTTCTCCCATTCCATAGGTTGTCTTTTCATTTTCCTGATGGTTTCCTTTGCTGTGCAAAAGGTTTTAAGTTTAATTAGGTCCCATTTGTTTATTTTTGTTTTTATTTCTTTTGCCTTGGGAGACTGATCTAAGAAATATGGCTACGATTTATGTCATGAAAGTTTTGTCTATGTTCACTTCTAGGAATTTTATGGTGTCATGTCTTATATTTAGGTCTTTAAATCATTTTGAGTTTATTTTTGTGTATGGAGTGAGGGAGTATTATAATTTCATTGATTTACATGTACCTGTCCAGCTTTCCCAACACCAACTGTTGAGGAGATTGTCTTTTCTCCATTACATATTCTTGCCTCCTTTGTCATAGGTTAATTGACCGTAGGTGTGTGGGTTTATTTCTGGGCTTTCTATTCTGTTCCTTTCATCTATTAGTCTGTTTCTGTGCCAATGTCACACTGTTTTGATTACTGTAGCTTTGTAGTACAGTCTGAAATCTGAAGGGCTTATACCTCCAGCTTTGTTCATTTTTCTCAGGGTTGCTTTGACAATTGTGAGTCTTTTGTTATTCCATATAAATTTTAGGATTATTTGTTCTAGTTCTGTGAAAAATTTCCTGGGAATTTTGATAGGGATTGCATTAAATCTGTAGATTACTTTGGGTAGTATGTCCATTTTAACAATATTAATTCTTCCAATCCAAGAGCACAGAATAGTTTTCCATTTCTTTGAATTATCTTCAGTTTCCTTTATCACAGTTTTATAGTTTTCAGCGTATAGGTATTTCACCTCCTTGGTTAAGTATATTCCTAGGGTTTTCTTTTTACTTGACTTTAAATGGGATTTATTTTTACTTTCTTTATCTGATATTCCATTATTAGTGTAAAGAAAAGCAACAGATTTCTGTATATTAATCTTGTATCCTGCTACCTTGCTGAATTCATTTATTAGTTCTAATAGCTTTTATGTGGAGACTTTAGGGTTCTCTACATAGAGTATCATGTCATATGCAAATAGTAAGTTTTATCGCTTCCCTTCCAATTTGGACACCTTTTATTTCTTTTTTTTGTCTGATTGCTGTGGCTAGGACTTCCAATACAATGTTTAATAGAAGTGGTGAGAGTGGACATCCTTGTCTTGTTCCTCAATTAGGGAAGTAGGGAAGGTTTTCAGCTTTTCATTGTTGAGTATTATGTTGGCTGTGGGTTTTCACAAATGGCCTTTATTATGTTGAGATATGTTCCCTCTATATCCACTTTGGTGAGAGTTTTTATCATGAAAAGATGTTGAAGTTTGTCAAATGATTTTTCTCTGTCTATTGAGATAATCATAGAGGATCCATAGGAAAAAACATAGAAGATCATGGTTTTTGTCTTTCCTTTTGTTAAAGTGGTGTGTCACATTGATTGATTTGTATGCATTCAACCATCCTTGTGACCCTGGAATGAATCCAACTTGATCATGGTGTACAATCCTTTTTACGTATTGTTGGATTTGGTTTGCTAATATTTTGTTGAGGATTTTTGCATCTATGTTCATCGAAAATATTGGCCTGTACATTTCTTTTTCTGGTTTTGGTATCAAGGTGATGGTGGCCTCATAGAATGACTTTGGGAGTGTTCACATTGACTCATTTGTGGATATTGACCCATCCTTGCATCCTTGGGATAAATCCAACTTGATCATGGAATGTGATCCTTTTAATGTATTGTTGAATTCAGTTTGCTAAGATTTTGTTGAAGATTTTTGCATCTAAGTTCATCAGTGATATTGGCCTGTAATTATCTTTTTTGTGGAGTTTTTGTCTGGTTTTGGTATTAAAGTGATGTTGTCCTCCTAGAATGAATTTGAAAGCATTCCTTCCTCTTCGATGTTTTGGAATAGTTTGAGAAGCATAGTTATAAGTTCTTCTTTGTATGTTTGGTAGAATTTCTCAGTGAAGCTGTCTGGTCCTGGACTTCTGTTTGCAGGAAGTTATTTTATTACAGATTCTATTTCACTTCTAGTGATTGGTCTGTTCAAATTAGCTGTTTTTTCTGGACTCAGTTTTAGCAGGCTGAATGTTAATAGAAATGTGTCCATTTCTCCTAGGCTGCTCAATCTGTTGGCACATAACTGTTCATAGTACTCTCTTATGATTTGTATTTCTGTGATATCACTTGGTATTTCTTCTCTTTCATTTCTTATTTTGTTTATTTGGACCTCCTCTCTTGTCTTCTTGATGACCCTGGCTAGAAGCTTGTCAATTTTGTTTATCCTTTTTTAAAAAACAGCTCTTGGTTTTATTTATCTCTTCTATTGTTTTTTCAATCTGTTTCCTCTCTGACTTTCTTATTTCCTTCCTTCTGCTGATTTTGGGTTTTGTTTGTTCTTCTTTTTCTAATTATTTTAGGCGTTAGATTAAGTTGTTTATATGAGATTTTTCTTGTTTTTTGAGGAAGGCCTGTATTGCTATGAACTTCCCACGTAGAACTGCTTTTGCTGCATCCCACAGATTCTGTAAACTTGTGTTTTCACTTTCATTTGTCTGGACGTTTTTCTGATTTCTTCTTTGATTACATCATTGACCGATTGGTTCATGTTTTTCTTTTAGTAGTATGTGACTTGGTCTCCATTTGTTCATTCTTGTCCTGTTTTTCTTTCTATGGTTGATTTCTATTTTCATACCATTGCGGTCAAAAAAGATGCTTGAAATAATTTCTATCCTCTTAAATTTGTTGAGGCTTGTTTTGTGACCTTGTATGTGGCTTATCCTACAGAACATTCCATGAGTGCTTGAAAAGAATGTGTATTTCTGTCTTTGTTAAATGTAGTGTTTTATAGATATCAATTCTGTCCAACAGATCTATTGTGTGATTTAGGACCTCTGTCGTCTTACAGATTTTCTGTCTGGATGATCTGTTCATTGATGTCAGTGGGGTGATAAAGCCTCCTTACTATTATTATATTATTGTCAGTTTCTCCCTTTATGTCTGTTAGTATTTGTTTTATATATTTAGGTGTTCCTATATTGCGTGCATATATGTTAATGATTGTAATATGCTCTTATTGTATTGATCACTCTATCATTATATACTGTCTTTCTTTGTCTTTCTTTGTGGCGTTTGTTTTAAAGTCTCTTTTGTCTGATATGAATATTGCTACCCTGCTTCCTTGTTGTTTCCATTTGCATCAAGTATCTTTTTCTATCCCCTCAATTTCAGTCTATGCATGTCTTTCACCCTGAAGTGAGTCTCCTGTAAGCAGAATATTGCAAGTTCTTGTATTTTTATCCAATCTGCCACTCTATGCCTTCTGATCAGAGCATTTAGTCCATTGATATTTAAAGTAATAATTGATAGATATGTACTTACTGCCATTTTAATTCTGTTTTCCAGTTGTTTTTGTAGTTCTTCTTTATTCATCTCTTCTTCATTTTGTTTTTACTTTTGTGGTTTGATGATTTTCTTTTGTAGTATGCTTAGGTTCCTTTCTTTTTGGTGTTTATGAATCTATTGCATGTTTTCAATTTGTGATTACTATGGAGTTCAAGTATGTTGGCCCATAACTATATCTACTTACTTTTAACTGATATTCATTCAAGTTCAAACACATTCTAAACAATCTACATTTTATACTCTCCTCCCCAACATTTTGTGATTCTGATGTCTTATTTTACATCTCCATGTTTATCCTTTTACTGTTAGCTGTAGTTATAATTACTTTTACAATTTTTTCATTTTTTTAATATATGTACTGGCTTATTTAAGTTATCTTTAATCCTTTTATGTATTTCCCTTTCCTGTTGTGATTTTCCCTTTCCTATAGATTATTCCTTCTTTTCTCTTTAGAGAAGACCCTTCAATATTTATTTTAGTGTAGGTTTAGTATTGCTGAATTCTTTTAGTTTTTGCTCGTCTGAGAAATTCTTTCTCTCTCCTTCTATTTTAAATGATAATCTTGCTAGGAGAGTACCCTAGGTTGCAGGGTTTTCCCTTTCAGGACTTTGAATATATCATGACACTACCTTTGGCCTGCAAAGTGTCTGCAGAAAAATCAGCTTATAGCCTAATGGGGGTTCCCTTGTAACTGACTCTTTGTTTTTCTCTTGCTTCCTTTAGAATCCTCTCTTTATCTCTAACTTTTGCCATTTTAATTATGACGTCTTGGTGTGGGTCTGTTGGGATTCATCTTGTTTGGGACTCTCTGTGCTTCTTGTACCTGGATATCAGTTTCTTTCTTTAGATTTGGGAAGTTTTCAGCCATAATTTCTTCAAATACATGTTCGAGCTCCTTTTCTCTCTCTTCTCCTTCTAGAACCCCTATTGTGCATAGATTAGCACACTTTCTATTATCCCATAGATTTTGTATGCTACTTTCTTTTTTTAATTTCTCTTTCTGTCTGCTGTTCTGATTTGGTGATTCCCATTATTCTATCTTCCAGATCATTTGTTTTTCTCCTGTGTCGTTTAATTTGCTATTCATTGCTTCTACATTGCTTTTTATCTCAGCAATTGAATTATCCAATTTTGATTACTTCATATTTACATTTTCTAGTTCCTTGTTACAATGATCTGTGTTTCTATTGGTAATCTTTCTTAATTCAGTTATTTTTATTACTACATTTTTTAACTTGGGGTCTGGGTAGACTGGTAAGGTCTATTTCATTATTCGTTCTTTCAGGGGATTTCTCTTGCTCTTTTAACTGGAAGTAGTTACTCTGCCTTTTCATTTTATTTAACTTTCTCTGTTTCTATGAATTTAGGAGAAACAGCTATTTACTGTCTTGAAGAGGTGTTTTTATGTGGGAGTGTCCCTGTGTAGACTGTGTGTGTCTAATGTCCTTGGTGTGAAGGCTGGGTTTTTTTGTTTTGTTTTGTTTTTCTTTTTTTTTTTTTGCGGTACGTGGGCCTCTCACTGCTGTGGCCTCTCCCACTGTGGAGCACAGGCTCCAGACGCACACGCTCAGCGGCCATGGCTCACAGGCCCAGCCACTCCGCAGCATGCGGGATCCTCCCGGATTGGGACATGAACCCGTGTCCCCTGCATCGGCAGGTGGACTCTCAACCACTGTGCCACCAGGGAAGCCCTGAAGGCTATTTTGATATACCATCTGAAGCATTTTTAAGTGTACAGTCTAGTAGTGTTAAGTACAGTCACATTGCTGTGCAGCCAATCTCTAGAACCCTTTTCATTTTGCAAAACTGAAACTCTATATCAGTTAGACAACAACACCTCATTCCCCCTTCCATCCAGCCCCTGGGAACTACCATTCTATTTTGTCTCTATGAATATGTAGAATTATGCAATTTTTATTATTACTTATACCCAGTCTGAACCTTATATTTTAAAAGTTTATAGTCTTATTTTGCTTTGCTGTATTTAATTTTAATTAGTTGAGTGTGTTTAGTTTTTTGCCAAATGGAATTTTTTATTTAAATAAAAGTATCAAGTCATAGTTCAGATGGACTGCCAAGAAAGTAACAACTCTGAGGGAGATACTTAATGACTTAACTCTGGAAATTATTTCATTCATTGAGTCAACATTCAGTGACGTTAAGCAGGATTCTAGCAGTGTCCTGGAGAATGGATTTCCAAAATCTAGAGCCCTTGACCTGGAAGTTCTCTTAGTTTCATGGGGAGCCAGAGCAATCTGTTCAATCTACATCAATTTATTAAGTGCCTACTATGTGCCAGACAATGTTCTGAATGTGTGGGGTACAGCATTTCACAAAACAGACAAATATCCCTGTCCCACAAAAGATTATATTCCTTCAGGATCACTGATAGGTAAGCATAATATTAACAACTTACAGATCATCTGATCAAGGCACATGCCTGATATCTGTCAATAGCATTTGGGACTTGAGTTCACCTCAGCTCTGTGTCACATAGTATATTTTTATTCCTCACCCCTCAATTGTATATAGACAAAGCAGAGACATTAAGATTGAAAACATAAGAACTCATGTGATGCTGATTAATAACTCCCCTAAATAGCACCCTAAGTGATCCATGGCAACAAAATCTTATAATTGTGAGGCAGTACCATGACATCACTGTGCCCTGGAGGATCCACAACTGCGGAGGGCCATGGTGACTGTCACCCCTCATCTCAACCCCAGCCAACCACCAACCTCACCACCAAACTATCTTGAGAGTCTCTTAATTCATTTAAATTCTCTTTTAGAGTGGTAAGTAACTTTTCATTGTTTTATTCTATGAAGAACTACAGATTTCATTTTGGATTTTCTCAGTATTTTATTCTAAGATATTTTCTAACTGATTCTTTTTCTTTTCTGGACATATAATGTTGATACACAAAAATCATGTCATTTCAATCAAGTACTGACTCAGTATTTCACCTGGATTTTAATGTAAGATTTATAATATCTCAGATTTTTCCCTTACTGTTCTCTTTTGCTACATGTTCAGGGTTCCATATTTGCTTTTAAATTTACTCTATTTTAAAGGAAAATACATAAATTTAACAATGAAACACTTTAACAAAACATGCTGGGCAAAAATTGTATATAAAGTATATTTTAAATGTTGTAAATTATGTATATGTATACCCATCCTCACACATAGAGAGAGAAAAATGCCTGGACGGTGATATGCAAAAATGTTAAGAGTGTTTGTGTGTGGGCTATTTCCTTTTTCTGTATCGTTGGAGTTACATGACTTTTTAAGTATTCTACCTTTTAAAAAAAGACCAATGAAAAAACATTAAAGACAGCTCAACCAAAATAAAATGTTTTATATAATATGATACCTATTATCTGGCAGAAAATTAAAGATTCATATGTTGTCTCTTAGGTTGTATATATCAACCATGTAAAAATTACATTTATAATTACTTTTAAAAGAGCCAAAATTAGACCTTTTTTCATTCAGGGTGTTTTAATGAGGCTTCATCATTTTCTATCCAGTAAAACTTTATTATTTCACTTGTGAATTCTTAAGCAGTTTTAACCTCTGTTTGTTGTACAGGAAATTGGCCAAGTATTCACATCTGCTTATGAGTCCACTCCCATTATTTGAGTTTAAGTTATAATAGTTTTTCCCAGAAGTGTGGATATTTTCCAGGACACGTGTGAGAGAAAGTTCACAGGTTGAGGTGCTAAATCAGAGTTTTGTCTCTTATTGATTCTGTTAACCTTAGTCCAGTTATTTCCTTTGCTGAGCCTCAGTTTCCTCTTCAGTTAAATGGGCCTAATCATTACTATTAGAGTTTTATGTCTTCAGCCCATGGTGATTGGCAGAAATAATCATGATTATTACACTTGATTGTTCTTTAGCAGAAGGAAGAGATCAGATTGCAGTGAAAACATTCATATTTTTCATGGTAAGATATCCATTTTTAATATTTACAATCAAACACAGGGTGACTGGGAGTTTGGAACACTTAAAAAGTAAACATGAGGGCTTCCCTGGTGGCGCAGTGGTTGGGAGTCCGCCTGCCGTTGCGGGGGGCACGGGTTCGTGCCCCAGTCCGGGAGGATTCCGCCTGCCGTGGAGCAGCTGGGCCCGTGGGCCATGGCCGCTGGGCCTGCGTGTCCGGAGCCTGTGCTCCCCAACGGGAGAGGCCACAGCGGTGAGAGGCCCGCGTACTGAAAAAAAAAAAAAAAAAAAGTAAACATGAGGTTTGATGAGTGGTCATAGAGGAAAGTACAAAGGATCCATCTCCTGCTTTCTGCCTCAGTGTCCCTCTCTGTGCTGGGTATGGACGGGCTGACTAATGGGGATGGCCCCTACTCTGCGGGAGTGAGAAGCATCTACTCAGTTGGGAACAACTGCCAGGGCTCTGGTCTGGGCAACTAGGTGAGTGGTGGCCACATCCAACAACTTCTTCCTTCTTCTATGTCCAGCAATTTGCACTGTTCTCTCATTGACTGTCTCCCCTCCAGAATCGCTCAACCGGGAAAACAACAATAATAAAGGCTGCCATTCACTGAGCACCTACTCTGCACCAGGCACTTCATTCATTCCAGGAACTGACATTTATTGAGGATCATCTATATGCCAGGCAGTGTTGTAGGATCTGAGGATGCACCAGTGCACTAAGCAATCTAAAATCTGCCCTTGTGGAGTTTATATTCTTGTGGGGGAGACAGCAATAAGCAATGAATTTAATAAATCAACAAATGAGGCAGTGTGGTATGTGTTATTAGAAAAGTAGTGAAGGAAAGGAGGTCTGGCAGTGCTGATCACTGGGTATGCAGGTTTAAATGGGTGTTCAGGGTCAGCCTCATTGAGAAGGAGACATTTGAGCAGATACTTGAAGATGGTGAGGGACCAGGACACAGGGATATCTAGAGGAACAAAGCTACAGGCATTGGGAAGAACCCTGCACTCCTCTGAGGAGGGGGTGGGTGTGATGTGAATTCCAGAACACATTGGGCATTGGAGTTACAATGCTGAAATCACACTCCCATGGGCTTGGGAGAGACGGACAATTCTACAAACAATTACAACAAACTTGCAAGTACTACCTGGTTTAGAGGGAATGAAGGGGATTTTGTCAGCATTTATTTGCCTTTTTAAGGAAGTCAGAGGAGCTTGCCTGAGGTGCCAGGAACCTCAGAACAGAAGGAATAGGAGAAGTTAACTAGGATCGGAGGGAAGAGTTTTCTAGACAGTGTGAGTGCCATTAGGAAGTGCATCTCAGGAATCTGAGGGCAGGGAATTTAATTGTCTGAGGGCACCAGCTGCTGCATTCTGAAATCCATCTCCACATTTTTACTAGACTACATGTCCCACAGGCTGCTCTCAGCCTATAACTGAATGTGACAGAAATAGTAAGGCAGGACTGTTCCTGGGAGGCTGATTTTGTTTCTGTTCCACCTGCCCTTTGTTCCCTTTGTGCTTTTTCTCTTCCTTTTTTGGTACTTTGTGTGTGTGTGTGTGTGTGTGTGTGTGTGTGGTTCATTTTTCCCCTTTGTAGGCTTATTAGCAATACATTTTGTTTTGTTAGTGTTTGATCTTGAACTTATCACATATAATTTTATTACTTAAAAGTCTATTGCTGTAAGATAAAAGTATTTTTATTTAGCTAGATTATACTATGAGAATATTACAGTAATTGTCCATTTCTCTGCACTCAACCTTTGCGAGGTATTTTCATACATTTTACTTTCACATAGTATGTTTAAATCCCTACACTGCATTGTGGTTTTTCATAAACAGTAAATATCTTTGAAAAGGTTTAAATAGTAGGAAAAATTCTCATACCTTTGCCCATGCAGTTACTATTTCAGGTGCTCTCCACTCCTTTGTGTAGATCTATGTTTCCATTTGCTATCATTTTCCTTCCTCCTGAAGGACTTGCCTTAACATTTCTTGTAAAGTGAGGCTGCTGGTGACGGAGCCTCTTAGATTTTGTGTGTCTGAAAAAGACTTTCTTTTGCCACTGTTTTTGAAATGCTACTGAACCAAACTTGGGCCCATTCACCCAAGTGTTGTAAAGCCAAACTACTGACACCGATTCGTGGTGAAAGAAAGTACAACATTTATTGTAAGGTGATCAACATGGGCCCAAGCAAGGAGGACATGCAGCTCATGCTTAAAAGACCTGAACTCCCAGAAGGCTTTCAGGGAAGAGTTTTTAAAGGCAAGATGAAAGAGAAGGTCATGGGGTGCATGATCAGTTCATGCTCAACTCTCTGGTTGGTTGAAGGTGAGGTAACAGGGTGTTTTGGGAATCTCAATCATCAACCTTCTGGTTCCAACCAGTCTAGGGTCTATGTGCTGGTGGTCAGCATGCAGTTAACTTCCTCCACCTGGTGGGGGTTTTAGTATCCACAAAGCAACTCAAGGACATGGCTCAGAATATTACCTATAGCTCTTGAGGAGGAACTAAAGGTCCTTGACTTTGTTTTATGACTAAACTAATAGTATTTTGTTTTCTTTGACTGTTTTCCCCTGTTTCTGCATTTTCTCACTTCTCTGATTAAATTTGCTCTTTGGAACTTGGGGAAGGCCTAGGAGGCCAAAGCTTTTCTACAAACAAAAGGCAGGGGACACAGGGGTGGGGGGAGGGCAGCGGGGTGTTCTGTCCTCGTGAAGGCCCAACATGTTTCAGAAAGATATGTTCACCAAGTATAGAATTCTAGGTTTACAGAGTTTGTTTGTTGTTTTCCTTTCAGTACTTTAAAGATGTTGCTACACTATCATCACTTTGGATTGTCTCTGAGGAAAAAACTTCCTCTCTGTAATTGACATGACTTGTTTCTCTGGTTGCTTTAAGAGTTTTTCTTTATCACTGGTTTTGAGCAATTTGATTATTATTTGCCTTAGTGCAGTTTTCTTCATGTTATTTGTGCTCAGGCTTTGTTGGGCTTCTTGCATCTGTGGGATTATAGTTTTCAGCAAATCTGGAAAAATTGGGAGCATTATTTCTTCAAATGTTTTATCTGTCCCCACCTCTTGATCCACTCCTCCAGGGACTCCAACTGCATCTTTATCAGGCTGCTTGAAGTTGTCCCACAGTTAATGGATGCTCTGTTAATTGCTGAAAAGTATTTCTTTTCTCCCTGTACTTAATTTTGGATCATTTCTATAGCTGTCTTCAAGTTCAGTATTTTTGTTCTGCAATATCTACTCTGATGTTAATCCCACCCAGTGTATTTTTCATCTTTCACATTGTAGTTTTCATATATAATTCATTTGTGTCTTCTTTATGTTTTACATGTCTTAAGTTTTTGAACATATGGAATACAGTTATAATACCTGTTTCAATGTCCTTGTCTGCTATTGCTCACATCTGTTTCAGTTCTGGGCGAGTTTCAATTGATTCATTTATCGCCTCATTATGAGGTGATAATTTTTCTGCTTATTTTCATGCCTGCTAAGTTTTGATTGGATGTCTGATTTTGAATGCTACCTTGTTGAATGATGGATATTTTTGCATTGCTAAAAACATTCTTGTGTTTTTTCTAGTATGCAATTAAATTGCTTGGAAACACTTTGATCCTTTTGGGTCTTCCTTTTATGATTTCTTTGGTAGGACTGGAGCAGTGGTCAGTCGATGGCTAATTATTCTCCATGACCAAGAAAAGATCCTTCTGAGTTCTCTACCCAACAGCCCGTGAATCCTGAGGTTTTCCAGCCTGGCTATTGGGGAACTATTCTCATACCTGTGCAAGCACTAGGTATTGTCTTCTCTAATCTTTGACATGATTTTCTCTGGCCTCAGGAAGTTACCTCACATCCAGGTGTTGATGGAGACCCTTCTAAGGTCCTACAGATCCTATAGATTTTACATTTAAATCTTGAGGCATATTCTTAGCCTGGCTTCCAGCTTACAGCAGCAGTGTATGAAAGTAAGCATTATCCCTCATCTTCTCCAATATTATTTACTTATTCACTTACTTATATGCTTGTCTGTTGGTTGGTTGGTTCAATTATCCATTTCTTTATCTTTAATATTATTTTGTTAGGTGGAACTGGAACAGTGCTCAGAGTAGGGCTAATTACTCCCACTACTGAGTAAAGACCCTTCTGAGTCCTAACCCAATGTCCCATGAATCCTGAGGTTTTCAAGTCTGGCTGACTACACCAGCACTATGACCACCCAAGTCCAAACACTAAGCAGTGTTCTCTCTACGCCTTTCAGATGGTACTTTCCCTGGCCTCACATGCGTGATCCCTGGGCTTCACTCACTTTGTAGGTTTCTCCTCTCTGGCACCTGTTGAACTCTAGTTGCCTTGATCTCCTCAGACCTCAGCTCTGTCTTCTAACTCAGGGAATCCATTGGCTCCAGCTGGGTTCCCCACGATGCACTACAGCAGACTGGAAACTCTAGGCAGTAATCTGGGGCAGTCATTGCTCATGCCTCTTTTGTTTCTTCTCTCTCAGGTATCACTGTCCTTCACATTGCCTGATGTACAATGATTTGTCAACCATTGTTTCATTTATGTGATCTGTCTTTTGGTTGTTACAAGTGGGAAATTACCACTAGTTATGCCATTTCGGCTAGAAGCAGAAGTTGACGGCCAACATTGACTCACGGACTCCCCAATGACCTTGAAAACTCTCCTTAAAAGTGCTGCACAGTCTAAGATGCTTCCACCCAGCTTTTCTTCCTTCTCTCTCCTTCACTGGGGTTCACACCAGAATCAGAATCCGATGGCTCTCCCAACTTCCCCTGAAGTCTCACTTTCTCTCACAGTTGCTTCCCCTAGTAAATTTCTTGCACTTTGAATTCTGCTTTAGCATCAGCTCCTTGATGGGTCTGGACTGACACAAAAAGCATGTGTACAATACCTAACCCAGAAAAAATACTAGGGGCAGTGGATTATGCTTTCTGTGATGTTAACACTTTCTCTACATAGGCCAAGTTTTTCTTAGTGAGTGTAACCTGAAGATTTCAAGGCATACTTAGAGTTTTAAATGCATATTACCCCATACATGGAATTAGACAATTTTATTCAATCAAATATTTATGGATGTATATTTATTTCCAGTTTTCCACCTTTTTACATATAGCTACAGTAAATATCTTCAGAAATCATTGTACATCTGTCCAATCATTTGATCAGAAGACATTTTAAAAATAAAATGTGCCGATCCTACAGGGTTTACATTTAAATCTTGATGCATGCTCCTAGCTGCCTCCCAGTGCCACCAGGAGTGTATGAAGGAAACTGTTACCCCTCATCCTCTCCAATATTATTTATTCACTTACTTACTAATGCTTAGTATTATGTTCCAATGGATGGCATCAGAAGGGAAGTAAAGTAGGTCTCAGCCTTTATACAACAATCTTGCTCTGTGGATAATATTTCCCCCTTGTTAAAGAAAGGAACCAGAGCTGAAGGTTTCCTGCACTTCAGACTTTAGAGAGTGAGTATGTCATTGATCAAACGTGCCTTTGTCCCGGTCTCCAGAGCCAGGTGGTACAATGTTCTTACTTATTGTACCTGTTTCCTAGGAAAGGCCTCCTAGCACAGACGTGGCTGCACTGACTCTGGCTTTGGGGAAAGGCATATCTGAAGTAGAATCCCAGCTCCATCACTTACTATGTGTGTGACCTTAAGCAAGCCGCTGTGGCTCTGGCTGCCTGGGTTTCATGGTGTATACTTGAGAGGTAGGAGGTCAGAGGCATAGACACGTTTTGAGACCAGGTCAGAGACTTGATTATACCACCTAGTTTTCCATACATTCCATGAGGACGGGGCCCTGAGGCCCAACCCTATTCCTCCTCCTCCCCCCCAGCATGGGAACTATGAGATGCAAACAGCCGGGTTATGGTCCAAGAGGTGTCATTAACCCTGGGCCCATGAAACACACATCAGTGAGGAGGGGAAGGGTGCCAGGACTCTCGAAAATCTCGTTTACTTTCACTGCACTCAGCAGTGTGCTGGGGCCAGATCACACAAGAATCATACATGCTGATCCCTAAACATCCATGGATTTGGAAACCAGTTGTTAGATTGTCAGCTGCTTGAAATCAGCAATGGCAGGAGTATTCACCACAGAAATTAGCCAGCAAGTGCTACAGACAAGTGCAACCCTCCCACACACCCACCAGAGCCAGTTTATCAATGCATGACCAGAGTGCTGGGTTGGAGGGAATGAGTACCATCTCTATGTTGTTCTTTTTGTTTACATGCCCAGGGCACACACTTCATTTATCCTCAGGTGAGTCGTGTAAGGGGAGATAAAATTATATGTTGTAAAGATATGGAGCTAACCCTCATAGTTTGTTCTGTAGCCAAGTGTACCAAAGGCGGGGTCCCAGGCTCTACGTGGACATTGTAGGAACTGGCACAGTCTGGGTAGGTTTAAGGGGAGTCCAAGGGGATGGATGAAGTTTGTCAAAGTCCCTGAGAGTGTCCCCAGGAGCCAGCAGAGGACTCATCCTTGTCTCTCTGGTGACAAAGAGGGATCAGGAATGAACCGCTAGATAGAGCTAGGATAACTTAGTTAAGATACAGTCTTGAGATGGCAGAAAACATGACTAAATTGGTTTAACTTATGATGAAAATTATCTCTTATAACAAAAATCCATGGGCAGAGTGGTTTCAGGAATGGTCAATTTAGTATCTCAGTGATGCCATAAAGTAACAAATTTCATTTTTCTGAGTGTCTATCGTCTCTGGATGGGCTTCTCCTAGGCCCAGATTCCCTTTTGGTACCAAAATTGTAGCCACAGTTCCAGGCACCATATCCAGACACATCAACCTTCAATGGAAAACAAAAGTTTGATCCTTGCTCTGTGTATCCTATTCTGAGCAAAGAAACCTTTCCCCAAGACACCCAGATTGCATCTCAGATTGCATTTCCACTTAGCTCATTCTGAACCTGAATAAATGTTGATATTTTGAATATATCAAAATATTGAATAAATGTCGATTTTATAATGAAAGTCTAACATGTTCCACCTATTAAAAATATCAAAATTGTAAACAAGATGGTGGACTAGAAGGACGTACTCTCACTCCCTCTTGCGAGAACACCAGAATCACAAAGAGCTGCTGGACAATCATCGACAGGAAGACACTGGAACTCACCAAAAAAGATATACCACATCCAAAGACAAAGGAGAAGCCACAATGAGATGGTAGGAGGGGTGCAATCACAGTCAAATCAAATCCCATAACTGCTGGGTGGTTGACTCACAGACTGGAGAACACTTAACCACAGAAGTCCACCCACTGGAGTGAAGGTTCTGAGCCCCACGTCAGGCTTCCCAACCGGCAACTGGAGGAGGAATTCCTAGAGAAACAGAGTTTGAAGCCTAGTGGGTATTGATTGTAGGACTTTGACAGGACGGGGGGAAACAGAGACTCCACTCTTGGAGGGCACACACAAAGTAGCGTGCACATCGGGACCCAGAGGAAGGAGCAGTGACCCCAGGGGACACTGAACCAGACCTACATGCTAGTGTTGGAGGGTCTCTTGCAGAGGCGGGGGTGTGGCTGTGGCTCACCGTGGGGACAAGGACACTGGCAGCAGAAGTTCTGGGAAGTACTCCTTGGCGTGAGCCCTCCCAGAGTCTGTCATTAGCCCCAACAAAGAGCCCAGGTAGGCTACAGTGTTGGGTTGCCTCAGGCCAAACAAGCAACAGGGAGGGAACCCAGCCCCACCCATCAACAGTCAAGCAGAATAAAGTTTTACTGAGCTCTGCCCACCAGAGCAACAGTCAGCTCTACCCATCACCAGTCCCTCCCATCAGGAAACATACACAAGCCTCTTAGATAGCCTCATCCACCAGAGGGCAGACAGCAGAAGCAAGAAGAGCTACAATCCTGCAGCCTGTGGAACAAAAACCACATTCACAGAAAGATAGACAAGATGAAAAGGCATAGGGCTATGTACCAGATGAAGGAACAAGATAAAACCCCAGAAAAACAACGAAATGAAGTGGAGATAGGCAACCTTCCAGAAAATAATTCAGAATAATGATAGTGAAGATGATCCAGGACCTCAGAAAAAGAATGGAGGCAAAGATCAACAAGATGCAAGAAATGTTTAACAAAGATCTAGAAGAATTAAAGAACAAAAAAACAGAGATGAACAATACAGTAACTGAAATGAAAACTACACTAGAAGGAATCAATAGCAGAATAACTGAGGCAGAAGAACAGATAAGTGACCTGGAAGACAGAATGGTGGAATTCACTGCTGTGGAACAGAATAAAGAAAAAAGAATGAAAAGAAATGAAGACAGACTAAGAGACCTCTGGGACAACATTGAACACAACAACATTCATATTATAAGGGTCCCAGAAGGAGAAGAGAGAGACAAAGAACCAGAGAAAATATTTGAAGAGATTATACTTGAAAACTTCCCTAACATGGGAAAGGAAATAGCCACCCAAGTCCAGGAAGAACAGTGAGTCCCATACAGGATAAACCCAAGGAGAAACATGCCAAGACACATAGTAATCAAACTGGCAAAAATTAAAGACAAAGAAAAATTATTAAAAGTAACAATGGAAAAATGACAAATAACATACAAGGGAACTCCCATCAGGCTAACAGCTGATTTCTCAGCAGAAACTCTACAAGCCAGAAGGGAGTGGCATAATATACTTAAAGTGATGAAAGGGAAGAATCTTCAACCAAGATTACTGTACCTGGCAAGGATCTCATTCAGATTCAAAGGAGAAATCAAAAGCTTTACAGACAAGCAAAAGCTAAGAGAATTCAGCACCACCAAGCCAGCTCTACAAACTATGCTAAAGGAACTTCTCTAAGTGGGAAACACAAGAGAAGAAAAGGACCTCCAAAAAAAAGCCCAAAACAATAAGAAAATGGTCATAGGAACATACATATTGATAATTACCTTAAACGTGAATGGATTAAATGCTCCAACCAAAAGACAGGGGCTTGCTGAATGGATATGAAAACAAGACCCATCTATATGCTGTCTACAAGAGACTCACTTCAGATCTAGGGACACATACAGACTGAAAGTGAGGGGATGGAAAAAGATATTCCATGCAAATGAAAATCAAAAGAAAGCTGGAGTAGCTATACTTATATCAGATAAAATAGACTTTAAAATAAAGAATGTTACAAGAGACAAGGAAGGACACTACATAATGATCAAGGGATCAATCCAAGAAGAAGATATAACAATTATAAATATATATGCACCCAACATAGGAGCACCTCAATACATAAGGCAACTGCTAACAGCTCTAAAAGAGAAAATCAACAGTAACACAGTAATAGTGGGGGACTATAACACCCCATATACACCAATGGACAGATCATCCAAACAGAAGATAAATAAGGAAACAGAAGCTTTAAATGACACAATAGACCAGATAGATTTAATTGATATTTATGGGACATTCCATCCAAAAACAGCAGATTACACTTTCTTCTCAAGTGCGCACGGAACATTCTCCAGGATAGATCACATCTTGGGTCACAAATCAAGCCTCAGTAAATTTAAGAAAATGGAAATCATATCAAGCATCTTTACCGACCACAATGCTATGAGATTAGAAATGAATTACAGGGGAAAAAACGTAAAAAACACAAACACATGGAGGCTAAACACTACGTTACTAAATAACCAAGAGATCACTGAAGAAATCAAAGAGGAAATCAAAAAATACCTAGAGACAAATGACAATGAAAACACAACGACCCAAAGCCTATGGGATGCAGCAAAAGCAGTTCTAAGTCGGAAGTTTATAGCTATACAAGCCTACCTCAAGAAACAAGAAAAATCTCAAATAAACAATCTAACCTTACACCTGAAGGAACCAGAGAAAGAAGAACAAACAAAACCCAAAGTTAGCAGAAGGAAAGAAATCATAAAGATCAGAGCAGAAATAAATGAAATAGAAAGAAAGAAAACAATAGCAAAGATCAATAAAAGTAAAAGCTGGTTCTTTGAGAAGATAAACAAAATTGATAAACCATTAGCCAGACTCATCAAGAAAAAGACAGAGAGGACTCAAATCAATAAAGTTAGAAATGAAAAAGGAGAAGTTACAACAGAGACCGCAGAAATACAAGGCATGCTAAGAGACTACTACAAGCAACTCTATGCCAATAAATTGGACAACCTGGAAGAAATGGACAAATTCTTAGAAAGGTATAACCTTCCAAGACTGAACCAGGAAGAAGTAGAAAATATGAACAGATCAATCGAAGTAATGAAATTGAAACTCTGATTAAAATTTTTCCAACAAACAAAAGTCCAGGACCAGATGGCTTCACAGTTGAATTCTACCAAACATTTAGAGAAGAGCTAACACCCATACTTCTCAAACTGTTCCAAAAATTTGCAGAGGAAGGAACACTCCCAAACTCATTCTATGAGGCCACCATCACCCTGGTACCAAAACCAGACAAAGATACTACAAAAGAAGAGAATTACAGACCAATATCACTGATGAATATAGATGCCAAAATCCTCAACAAAATACTAGCAAACAAAATCCAACAACACATTAAAAGGATCATACACCATGATCAAGTGCGATTTATCCCAGGGATGCGAGGATTCTTCAGTATATGCAAATCAATCCATGTGATACACCATATTAACAAATTGAAGAAGAAAAACCATATGATCATCTCAATAGATGCAGAAGAAGCTTTTGACAAAATTCAACACTCATTTATGATAAAAACTCTCCAGAAAGTGGGCATAGAGGGAACGTACCTCAACATAATAAAGGCCATCTATGACAAACCCACAGTAAACATCATTCTCAATGGTGAAAAACTGAAAGCATTTCCTCTAAGATCAGGAACAAGGCAAGGATGTCCACTCTCACCACTATTATTCAACATGGTTCTGGAACTCCTAGCCATGGCAATCAGAGAAGAAAAAGAAATAAAAGGAATCCAAATTGGAAAACAAGAAGTAAAACTGTCACTGTTTGCAGATGACATGATACTATACATAGAGAATTCTAAAAATGCCACCAGAAAACGACTAGAGCTAATCAATGAATTTGGTAAAGTTGCAGGATACAAAATTAAAGCACAGAAATCTCTTGCATTCATATACACTAATGATGAAAAATCTGAAAGAGAAATTAAGGAAACACTCCCATTTACCACTGCAATGAAAAGAATAAAATACCTAGGAATAAACTTACCTAGGGAGACGAAAGACCTGTATGCAGAAAACTATAAGACACTGATGAAAGAAATTAAAGATGATACCAACAGTTGGAGAGATATACCATGTTCTTGGATTGGAAGAATCAACATTGTGAAAATGACTATACTACCCAAAGCAATCCACAGATTCATTGCAATCCCTATCAAATTACCAATGGCATTTTTTATGGAACTAGAAAAAAGATCTTAAAATTTATATGGAGACACAAAAGACCCCGAATAACCAAAGCAATCTTGAGAAAGAAAAACGGAGCTAGAGGAATCAGACTCCCTGACTTCAGACTATACTACAATGCTACAGTAATCAAGACAATATGGTACTGGCACAAAAACAAAAACATAGATCAATGCCACAAGATAGAAAGCCCAGAGATAAACCCACACACCTATGGTCAACTAATCAATGACAAAGGAGGCAAGGATATACAATGGAGAAACGACAGTCTCTTCAATAAGTAGTGCTGGGAAAACTGGACAGCTACATGTAAAAAAATGAAATTAGAACACTCCCTAACACCATACACAAAAATAAACTCAAAATGGATTTGAGACCTAAATTTAAGAGTGGACACTATAAAACTCTTAGAGAAAAACATAAGAAGAACACCTTTTGACATAAATCACAGCAAGATCTTTTTTGATCCACCTCCTAGAGTAATGGAAATAAAAACAAAAATAAACCAATGGGACCTAATGAAACTTAAAAGCTTTTGTGCAGCAAAGGAAACCATAAACAACATGAAAAGACAACCTTCAGAATGGGAGAAAATATTTGCAAATGAATCAATGGACAAAGGATTAATCTCCAAAATATATAAACAGCTCATGCACCTCAATACTAAAGAAACAAACAACCCAATCCAAAAATGGGCAGAAGACCTAAATAGACATTTATCCAAAGAAGACATACAGATGGCCAAGAAGCACATGAAAAGCTGCTCAATGTCACTAATTATTAGAGAAATGCAAATCAAAACTACAATGAGGTATCACCTCACACCAGTTAGAATGGGCATCGTCAGAAAATCTACAAACAACAAATACTGGAGAGGGTGTGAAGAAAAGGGAACCCTCTTGCACTGTTGGTGGGAATGTAAATTGATACAGCCACTATGGAGAACAGTATGGAAGTTCCTTAAAAAACTAAAAATAGAATTACCATATGATCCAGCAATCCCACTACTGGGAATATACCCTGAGAAAACCATAATTTAAAAAGACACATGCACCTCAATGTTCATTGCAGCACTATTTACACTAGCCAGGTCATGGAAGCAACCTAAATGCCCATCGACAGACGAATGGATAAAGAAGTTGTGGTACGTATATACAATGGAATATTATTCAGCCATAAAAAGGAATGAATTTGAGTCATTTGTTGAGACGTGGATGGATCTAGAGACTGTCATACAGAGTGAAGTAAGTCAGAAAAAGCAAAACAAATATCGTATATTAACGCATGTATGCAGAACCTAGAAATATGGTACAGATGAACCGGTTTGCAGGGCAGAAGTTGAAACACAGATGTAGAGAACAAACGTATGGACACCAAAGGGGGAAAAACCGCGGGGAGGTGGGGATGATGGTGTGCTGAATTGGGTGATTGGGATTCCCATGTATACACTGATGTGTATAAAATTGATGACTAATAAGAACCTGCTGTATAAAAATAAATAAAATAATATATTTTTTTTAAAAAAAAGAAGGACAGCAGGGAATGGTGGCTGCCAGGGATGGGGGTAGGGGGGTGGGGAGTTGATTGGGTAGAGAGATTCAATTAGGAAGGATGAATAATGTTCTGGAGATGAGTGGTGGTGATGGTTGCACATCAGTGCAAATGTACTTAATGTCACTAAACTGTGTACTTAAAAATGGTTAAAATAGTATATCTTATGTTATGCATATTTTACCACAATTTAAAAAAAACCTGTAGCTATCACACTCCCCCCCCCCAACAATATTCATTGTTGTAGTTCAATATCAGATGTTAGAATGGGGAAATAATCAAATATGAAATCATACATCAAATTCCTGTTCATCCAACAAAGGTTAAATCTGAATGGAAGAGTTCAGTTAATAAATTTGATTTCTTTTATTTCTCATTATAAAAACTAGACTTGTTTTTTATGGATAATTTGAAAACAAAAGGATAAATAAGAAAATTAAAATCACTTATAACCCCATGATCTAGGGATTATTCAATATTTTGGTATATTTCCTTCCAATCTTTTTTTAAGATGAGGTATATCAGTGCCTTCTGAAGCCTGGATGCTGTGTAAGCAATGAATATGTAACACCGTGTCTCCCAGATTATGTTAGGTTCTGGGGTTCAAGGGAGGAAAAGACATGTACAATCTCTACCCTCAAGGACTCCTAGTCTGTTGGGAGACATTCGATAAAACAAGCACTGACAAGGAACTGGGATAAGTGTTTTCTATCAGAAAGAAGATAATTATATGGATTTGTCTGCACATAGCAGGAAATAACCTAATTTCAGAGGGACAGATAAAGCCCCCTAGAGAAAGATAAGTGTAATCTGAGAGCTGAAGGTAAGCAGGAATTGGCCAGATGAAGATGGAGGGAACCATCCCTGACAGAGGATGTATGAGGTTGTTTACAACAGCATGTATGAGGTTGTGGAAATCAGAGACAGCATGGGGAATGTGATGAACAGAAAGAGGTTCAGATTGGCTGGAACATACAATGTGGGATGCTGATTCAAGATACTGCCTGAAACATTGTGAGCTTACTGAATATTTATTGAGTTGAATAGTCTTTATGCTCCTGACTGGAAGAACACTCCCTCAATCCTTGTGTCAGTACGGAGGAGATATCTGTGAAGTCACTAATTTATAACTTGTGTGTACCAAGTGTTAGACAACCTCTTGTACTGAGCTGCAAGTTGTTGCAGGAATAGAACTTTGACTTGCTTTCCTTTGTTATCACACAACAAGTAATACAGTTATCATCCACCACATGACATGCCAGCATTTGCAGGACTCAGTCATTTCCAGAGAAGCTTTGGGATTATTGGAATATCTGACATGGACTGAAGTGTTATTTAATTAATTTATTTACTTGCATCAATTTTAACAGCTTTATTGGAATATAATTCACATATCACACAAAGTACTCCTTTAATGTGAACAAGTCAGTGATATCTAGTATGTTCACAAAATTGTGCAACCCTCACCACAACTTAAGAACATTTAAGAACACTTTAATCACCCCAACGAGAAACCCTAACCCTAGGCATCTACCAATGTACTTTCTCTCTGTCTGCCTGTTCTGAGCATTTCACATAAATGGAATCATACAATATATTGTTCTTTGCGACTGGCTTCTTGTGATTTAACAAAATGTTTTTAAGACTCATCCATGATGTACTTCATTTCTTATTATTTTTGAGTAACATTCCATTGTAAAAATGTACCATATTTATTTATCCAATTGTCAGTTCGTGGATATTTCTATTGTTTGTACTTTTTGGCAATTATGAATAATGCTACTATGAACATCATATACAAGTTTTTTTGAGTATGCATAAGTTTTTATTTCTTTGTGGTATATACCTAGGAGAGGAATTGCTGGGTCATATGGTAACTCTATATTTAACTTTTGAGGACCTGCCATATTGTTTCCCAAGCAGCTGTACAATTTTACACTCCAACCAGCACTGTATGAGGCTTCCAATTTCTCCACACTTGCTATTAGCTGTCTGTTTTATTGTAGCTATCCCAGTGCGTGTGAAGTGGTATCTCATTGTGACTTTGATTTTTGTTTTCCTGAAGCTAGTGATGTTGAGCACCTTCTCATGTGCTCATGGGCTATTTGTATATCTTCTGTGGAGAAATTTCTATTCAAATCCTTTGCCCATTTTTTAATTGTGTGGTTTGTCTTTTGTATTGAGTTGTAAGATTTCTTTGTATATTCTGGATATAAGTCCCTTATAACGTATATGATTTGCAAACATCTTCTCCCATACTATGGATTGTCTTTTCACTTTCTTGATAGTGTCCTTTAAAGGATAAAAGTTTTAATTTTGATGATTCCAAATTACCTATTTTTGTTTCTTCTCTTGCTCGTGCTTTTTGTATCATACCTAGGAAATCATTGCCTAATCCAAGATTATTAACATTTACATCTATGTTTTCTTCTGAGTGTTTTATAGTTTTAGCTCTTACATTTAGGTTTTTGAGCAATTTTTAGTTAATTGTTGTATACAGTGGGAGGTATAGGTCTAAATTCATTCTTTTGCATGTGAACATCCAGTTATCCCAAGACCATTTGTTGAAACATTATTCTTTGCCATTGAATGGCCTTGGCACCACTGACAATAATCAATTGACCACAGAGATATGGGTTTGTTTCTGGACTCTCCATTCTATTCCATTATCTGTCTATATACCATCCTTATGTCAGTACAATACTGTCTTGATTATAGTAGCTTTGTAGTGGGATTTGAAATTGGGAAGTGTAAGTATTTGAACTTTGTTCTTTTTCACGACTGTTTCGTCCATTCTGGCACGCTTTTATTTGTTATTGTTAGAATTCTAGGATCAGATTGTTAATTTCTGGGGGGAAAGAGCAGTTCAAATTTTGATAGGGATTTTGTTGAATCAGTAGGTCACTAGGGGAGTATTGCCATCTTAACACTAAGTCTTCCAATCCGTGAATGTGAGGTGCCTTTCCACTTATTTAGAGCTTCTTTAATTTCACTCAACAAAGTTTTGTGTAGTTTTCAGTGTACAAGTCTTGTATGCCATTTGTTAAATTTATTCCTAAGTATATTATCCTTTTGATGCTATTGTAAATGGAACTGTTTTCTTAATTTCATTTTTGAATTATTCATTGTAAGTATGTAGAAATACAATTGATTTTTGTATATGATCTTGTATTGTAACCTTGTTGAGCCCCTGTATTAGGTCTAATAGTTTTGTGCGGGGGGTGGTGTTCTTTATGATTTTCTACACACAGGATTATGTCATCTGCAAATAGAAAAGTTTTACTTCTTTTCCAATGTAGATTCATTTTATTTCTTTCCCTTGCCTAATAGTCCTGTCCAGAACCTCCAGAAAAATGTAGAATAGAAGTGGTGAGAGATGACATCCTTGCATTGTTCCTGATTTTAGGGGGAAGCATTTCTGTCTTTCACCATTAAGTACAGTGTTAGCTGTGGGTTTTTTGTAGATGTCTTATATCAGGTTAAAGATGTTTCTTTCTATTTCTAGTTTGAGTGTTTTTATCATGAAGGGATGCTGAATTTTGCCCAATGCTTTTTATGCAGCTATTGAGATGATAATGTGGTTTTTGTCCTTTACTCTATTGATGTGGTATATTTAACTTAACTGAGTATTAATATTAAATCAATGTTGCATTTCTGGAATAAAACCCACTTGCTCATGCTGTATAATTTTGTTTGCTAGTATTTTATTAAGGATTTTTGTGTCTATATTCATAAAAATATTGGTCTATGGTTTTCTTTTCTTGTGTTGTCTTCGTCTGGTTTGGTATCAGGGTAACAATGGCCTCATAAAATTAGGCAAAGTAATTAAATTCCTTAATAGATATAGTGTTATTCATTTTTATTTCTTTTTGAGTGGCCTTTGCTACTCAGCATTTTTCAAGGAATGTTCTCATTTTATTTAAGTATCAAACTTTTTTAGATAACGTTTTTTCTGCTGTCCTTTTTTAAACAGCTTTATCGAGGTATAATTGATATACAACAAATTGTTTATATTTAATGTACACAATTTGATGAGTTTGGACATATGCAAACACTGATAATACCATCACCACTATCAAGGTAACAGACATATTCAACACCTCCTAAAATTTCCTTGTGTCCCTTTATTTTTGTTTTTTGTTAGGTTGTGTGTGTGTAGTGAGACCACTTAACGTTAGATATAATCTCAACAAATTTTGAATATTTTTAAAATCTTCCCTTTTTGTGCATTTAATATCTGAAAGCTCTGTATTGATGTCCCCTATGGCAGTGGTCCCCAACTTTTTGGCACCAGGGACTGGTTTTGTGGAAGACAATTTTTCCACGGATGGGGGGGGGAAGGATGGTTCAGGCAGTAATGCAAGTGATAGATCAGGCAGTAATGCGAGTGATGGTTCAGGCGGTAACAAGAGTAATGGGGAGCGATGGGGAGCGGCAGATGAAGCTTTGTTCGTTCGCTCGCCTACTCACCTCCTGCTGTTCGGTACACTTCTGTGGCCCAGAGGTTGGGGACCCCTGCCCTATGGCATTACTGAAATTGGTAATTTGTGTCACTCCTTCTTTTACTCTCTTTTTTTAATCAATCTGGCTAAAGATTTCTTATTTTATTAATCTATTCAAAGTATCAACCATTGGTTTCATTTATTTCTTTGGTACTGACTTTCTGGATTCTATTTAATTGATTCCTGCTCATATGTTTGCTATCCTTTTCTTCTGCTGGTTTTGGGTTAAATTTGATTTTATTTTTCTAGTTTCTTAAGGAAGATTATTGATCTTTGAATGATCATTGGCCTTTTACCTCTTCTAATACAAACATTTAATGCTATAAATTTCCCCCATGAAGCTTTGGCATCACCTCATAAATTTTGATATGGTGTATTTTCTATTTCTCCTTTGATCCTTGTATTAATTTGAAGTGTTGTTTAATTTACAAATAACTTGTGATTTTCCAGCTATCTTTCCACAGCTACTTCCTATTTTAATAGAAACAACTTTACCCTTTCCAGGCGTGCTTTCAAGCACTGTTAGATGGGACAAGAGCAGTCACTAATTTAGGGCTAATTTGCCCCACTACTGAGGTAAAATCTTGCTAAGTAATCTACAAGATATCTGCATAATATGAGAGTTTTCTTCCCTCTGGTAGGCGAGAATATGAGCTATTTCCATCCCTCTGTGAGCTCTGGGGTTGTTCCACCCACTCCTTTTTGGTGGTTCTTTTCCCAGCCTTCGGTAGTTTCTTCACACACACATGCTGATCAGAATTCAGCAGGAGACTCCCAAGGGAACCCTCTGCAGCTCTCCAAGCTCTCTCTCTCTTTCTCTCTCTCTGCAGTCCTCCCCCATCCATCCAGCTCCCTTTTCTCTGGTCCTGTGCTCTAGGAATTCTAGCTGCCTTGGCCTCCCGGAATGCTGAACTCTGTTTCCTCAGCTCTGGGAGAATGCTGGCCTCTGTCTGGGTTCCCTTTCCCTGAACTGAAGCCGGGAAAGCCTCTCCAGGAAGTAAACTTGGAGAAATCGTAGTGCACACCACATTTTTCCCCATCTCTCAGGTATCAACATCCTGCATGCCTGTTGTACCACATCCGAAAACTGTCACTTCCAATTTTCTAGTTATTTAAAGTGGGAGGATAAATCCAGACCCTGTTACTCCATCATGGCCCAAACCAATTCTTAGTTCAGTCTTAATTAGTCCTTGAATGCTCTGTTCGGAGGATCAGTTATCTTTCTCATATGACGTGTGTGCGTGCTGTGATGAAGAGGTTGAGGGAAACTCCTGAGGTTCTGTCAGTGTAAAGATGTAACTGCTGTTGCTATCCTGACAATTACCACTGTTGATGATGATGAGAAGGCATCATGTGTAAAGCATGTGGCAGCCGAGCATGAGTTAAAGAGCACCTGCTATACTAGAGGCGGAAGAGAATGTTGTTTTACGTCAGGACAGAGTCAGAGAGCACAGTGTGTGAAGCCAGGCTTTGCCATGAACTAGTGGAGAGACCCTGGGCAAGCTGTCTAACTCTTTGATACCTCAGTCTCCTTGCCCATTGTTCTATTAGCAGAATCAGGGGTGAATGTGGCCTGTTGCAGCCATGCAAAGGAGGGAGTGCCAGGAAGGAGGTTGTGAAGGGTCAGCTGGGGCAAGGGGCAGAGGATTCCTAGAACGTGGGGCCTCAGAATGCCTTGCCCAGCAGCAGGCAGAGGTGGGTTCAGCCTTGGACATGATCCTGCAGGTGACTAAGAGGTCTCTGGAGGACAAGACCCACAGGATGGATTCTCCAGCCCACAGGACATGCACAGAGAGGAGTGGTCACTGAGACTGAGAGTACTCCGAATATCTGGTCTTTCCAATTCATGCGGTGGGGACCACATTTCTTTCCGGGATTATGCAGATGCGGTCTTGATTGGCTTTGACTGTGTTTCTGATGTCAGTGGCTACTGCTGTCACTGACATTGATGTGGAATAAGGCACAGACAGGGGTAATGGGCAGGAGCTCTGTGACCAGACAGACCTGGGTATGAGTATGGTGTTTCCCCCTCTGGTGAGCCTGAGTAAGTTAGTGAGCTGATGTACAGTACATCAGTTTATTCATCTGTAAAATAGTGATCAATAATAATAACCACCTCCCAAGGATGTTAGAAGGAGTTAACTGATGGTTAAAATAGAGCATCTCTGGAAACAATAATAATGACAAAAACATTAATAATACTGGCTAATATTTATCTCACATTTATTCTGTGCCAGGCCCTGCGAAAACTCTTATTGGGATCATCTCACTTACACCTCGTGAAAGCTTGTGAGGATTGATACTATTACACAGTGGAGAAGATGGAGGAACAGAGAGAGAAAGGGAATGAACCAGTCACACAGCTGATATGAAGAGGACAAGCTGAGATCGACACTCAGGAAAATGCCAGAACCAGTGCCAGTGTTCGGGCTGGGCCGTGGAGAGATCTATTCCAGATGGGGCTCTGCTGGGGCTGAAAAGTAGAAGAAGGAATCAGAGTGGGCTGCTGTGGGCAGTGAGTACTGGGAAGATACACCGAGTGGACGAAGGGGTTGAAGGGCAGTGATGATGCCTACCGACGCGGGGGATTGGAGTGTCGACTGAGGACCCTAGGAACGGAGGAGAAAGAGGACGGTATGGGAATCAGAGGGAACATCACTGGCTGAGAACAAGGACCCTTCTGGATGTTAATGTTAACTCCTGAATTTGTTCGTTCATTCATTCACTCATTCATTACTTCACAAACCATTTCCTGAGCTCCTGCTGTCTTCTAAAAGGGCTCCAAAAAGGAGCGCTCAGACTCAATCCTGCTCCCAGACATATTGTTCTACATGACTTACACAGAGATAGACTGAACCACAATTTTTGTGAATTTAATTTCTATCATTAAAAAAAAGAAGAAGAATATGACAAGAACCCAGACTTCCGGCTTCTCTGGGAAAATCACAACCCCTGCCCATGCAGGGGTCTCATTCCTGCACAAAGATAGTAGGCGATAGCAGCATTGTGGATGCCCCCTCAGACAGGGTAAGGGTCTGGGGTCTGCGCCAGCCCCATCTTCTCTATCGTACCCACACGCTGGCCTCTGCCTGGGTTCCCGCTCCCTGCACTGATGCCTGGAAATCCTCTCCAGAAGTAGGCTGGGGGAAAGTGTAGTGCTCACCTCATTTTCCCCCTTTTCTCAGGTATCAGCATCCTGCATGCCTGTTGTAGTGCATCTGAAGACCGTCACTTCCAAAGTTTTAGTTACTTAAAGTGGGAGGATAAATCCAAACCTGCTCATTCATCGTGGGCAGAACCAATTCCTAAGTCAGTCTTAATTAGTCCTTGAATGCTGTGTTCAGAGGATCGGTTCTCTTACTCGTCTGACATGTGTGTGTGTCCTGTGATGAAGAGGTTGAGGGATGCTCCCAAGGAGTTTACATCAGTGTAAAGATGTAACAACTGTTGATATCCTGACAATTACCACTATTTATGATGCTGAGGAGGTTGTTGTGAGGGTCTGGGGTCTGCACCAGCCCCATCTTCTCTATCGTACCCACACCGGAAGCCGATTGGCAGGGAACATTTACCATACCCATGTGCTGCCCTTCCCTACCCGCACATGAGCTGCGCTCCCTAATGCACAATAACTGCCTGGCCCTGGGGCATGTAAATTTGAGAACCCTGTTGCTGGAGACCCTCCAGATGCCCTCACACAAAAATGCTCTGTGGTACAGGTATTGTTTTCACCACATGACTTTGCTTTAGACAGAGTTATTCAAATAATACGTGAATAAGTGGCTGCTGTGAAAGATTCCATTAGTACATCAGTACATGGACTACACAGGTCATCACATTCCTCCACATTCTCTGCTTCCTGGGCCTACCAGTGGGGCTAGTTATAGGTGCTTCCTTGCTCCTTTCAAAAAATATTTCTCTGTATTTAAACCACACACACACACACACACACAGCAGGCCCCACTATGAGCATCTCCCATTTGCTTCCCCTCCCACCTAATATTAACAGCATGTCCTGAAGAAGATCCCTCTGATCAGTACACACTGGTCCCCTCATGCTGTTCCATGGCCAGTGTGTGCTCCATGGTGTAACATGAACCACTCACCGTTTGTTTACAACCCAACCATCATCGACTCTTAATGGACATGAAGAGGTTTTACACAATTGTTTGCTACTATCTTCCTTCCACACACAACTCTGTGAATGTGTGTGTTGATTATACATTTTTAAAGTGGAGCTGCTGGGTCAAAACTCAGTCATTCACCAATCATCCACTGAGCACCTACTATGTGCTGGGCACTGGGGAGACTGGCCGTACTAGACAAAAAAAAGAGTCTCTGCCCTCACCGACCTAGCATTGTAAGGATTTTTCACTTTGATACATGCTGCCACGATGCTGTCCATCAGTGGTGCAGGAGAAGTAAAGCTTGTTTACTGGCTCCTCACATCACTCTTGGGGCAGACGCTCTGCTGCAGTGAACAGGATGCTTAGACCTTTGCTCCCTTCAAGATCTTCAGGGTCTGGCGATGAAGACTGTTCGTTTGGATGTGTTGGGGGGTAAGGAAGGAGGGAGGGAAGGGAAGGAACAGTTCACAAATAACGTGGTGGAGGGAGGTAGGAATCCTAGAGTCCACCACTTAGTTGTGTAGGAGGGACGCTGAGCCTGGTTAGAAATGCAAATTCTCGGGCCCCACCAAGGACCCACTGAATCAGAAACTCGGGGATGGGGGGTAGCAATCAGTGTTTTAACAAGCCCTCCAGGTGACTGCGATGCATGCTACAGTTTCACATTCACATTAGACCCACCAGAATAACCACAGGACTGAAGTGAGAAACAGCACCCCTCCCCCACCGCCCCAGGGTATCACCTCCTGGGGGTGTCCGGTTCACCCCTTCATTTCTACCTGGTCACATTCAGGCGGGGATGGCAACGGGGCGAGAGATTGGCTCCGGGATTGCGGGGCCAGAAAGCGTTCTGGGCGCTGATTGGTCGCCGCGAGATGGCCGGAATAAGCTCTTCCGGTGCGCAAAGCGGAGCCGGAAGTCCCGCTATTCCCTCCCCCTCCCCGCGCAAGGCGGTAGCCGAGTTGGAGTTCAGGGCGAGAGCGTGTTCGTGTGCGCGCTGGCGTTTTCAGAACGTACATTTCTCTGAGTTGGCCCACTCCAGAACTGGCTGTCCCGACGGGCATAGCTAGAAAGGGCGAGGATTCCGCTAGGGTACATGTACGGGGTAACAGAACGGTGACAGAGCCCATGGTCTTTATCTCATGTAGTCAGTGTCCTTGGGACCCCTGAGAGATGTCCCCTTTCCTAACGGAACCGAAGGCACGGTAGTCCTTTCCACCGATTACAGTCAAGGACAGAGGCCTGCCCCTCACCAGGCCTTCTGATCCCAGTCTGGAGCTTTATCCCTCCTGCCCGTTGGGAGACTGTGGCTGGCTTGCCCCACTAGGCCTATCCTGTATTACCCAGGGAGGCACAAGCAATCACAAGGCCCAGCACAGAGAAAACTTCTTGTAATGCTCCCTGTTACAGTGGTGTCACTGCATGGAGGTAACTTTTCAAGTAGGAAGACTTTTTCCCAAATCCAAGACTCCAGAGAATTGCGAGGGTTTCATCCTAACTTTGTCCTCCCTCCCTTTGGGCACCGGCCAGCAATGGTCCGCGGGCATCTACATCCGCTGTTCCCCGATCCCACCACCAAGGGGCGCGCGAAATGAAACGGTTCTGTCGTGGAACGTACCACTGAGGGGTAGAGGGAAGTCCTTCGAGTCGGGATGGAACCATTCGGGAGGGGGCGTCCGTTCTGGAATAATCCATTGAGCTCTGTGACAACACTGAGGGTCCCCTTACACCGCGTCGGGCATCGACCACGGGTCCCAGCGGAGGCACTCAGGGCGCCGCTGGGTCCATCCCCATTGTAACCGCTCCATCTTCCCGGCACATTCGAGGCCGAGGGGACACCGGGTTCTCAGCCTGCAGCCTTCTTTTCTATCTACTCCAGGGTCACCCCTTCGTTTCTGCATGGTCACATCCAGGTGGGGGAGAGCAACGGAGCAAGGGATTGGCTCCGGGATGCGTGTATGTGTGTGTGGGGCGGGGGGGTCGAAATCGAGAAAGCGTTCTGGGCGGTGATTGGTCGCCGCGAGAAAGCCGGAATAAACTCTTCCGGGGTGTCAAGCGGCGCCGGAAATCCCGCTATTCCTGCCCCTCCCTCCTCGCCTGCCCAGTTCCCATTGGCTGTCTCTCTGGGACAGGCACAGTGGTCGCCGAGTTGACGCTCAGGGTGAAAGGTGTGCGTGTGCGTGTGCGCGTGCGCACGCGGGCATTTTCAGAGTGTACATTTTTCTCCGAGTTTGACTACTCCAAGACTGACTATCCGTAAGGGGCTGATTAGCTGCCCGGGTCGGTGGCGAGGTTCGGCGCAGTCGCTGGCTGTGCAGGGTGACGGTGGTGGTGTCTTTCCGCGAGCTCTTACAGTCTTGTTTAGCCTTCACTCAGTCTGGAGCGTGTGGCACCGCAGGGTCAGTCGCGCAGATTCATATAATTAAGGCAAGGAGGGGTCACCAAACTTTTTTGGTGTCTCTCCCTGGGAAGTAACGTGTGTCGTGCAGTTTGGAGATGTGTACCGCTACGTCTGACATCCCAGATGCTGTTTGAGTACATTTGGCGTCTTGGAGCATTTTGGGGAGTTTTTGGTGAATGGGGATATTTTATCTGGGTGGGTTTTGTGAGCCATGGTACAAAGTCTGTAGGGATTTGTGTCCTTGTAGACCTGGGTGTGCATTTTCTGAGCTTTTGGGCATTAGAGTCACTGGGTGTTAGACCCTTATGTAGACGTCTGTACCCCAGCGTGTGAGGCCTTTGAACTGTTGTGATTCTGGGTCCCAAGGTGTGATGTCTCTGAGCTGCTTTAGGAAGGGGTTTGTCTAAAGGTGTAAAGTATCTGAGCTGTTTGGGGTCTGTGTGTCAGTAGTAAAATCTCTTACCATTTTGGCTGTGAGGTCTCTGTCCAGGAACTGAGGGAGTTGGAAACCCGGCAGGTATGATTCCGAAGCCTGGAACCCGACGTGCTGATGGTGCGTTGTTGAGGGTGTCACTTGTCTCCTGGAGTCTCAGTACGTATCATAATCAGTCAAATGGGGCCAGTGCCCACCTTGGAGGGTACCTGTGCATGTTAACAGTGTGTGTAAAGGGCCCGGCTCCCAGCTATGGTTCAGCAAATGTTTTCTGAGCGCCTGCCATGTACGTGAGTACTATTCGAGGAGTTTGTGACAGGACAAACTGACAAAGTCTCATTTCATAGAGTTGGTCAATAAGTAAATCAAGGGTGGCAGGTGCTATGTATGAAGAAAGATAGGGCTGGACCAGGGGAAAGGGTATGTGGAGATGATGTTATTATTTTATTCAAAGGTAATCAGGGAAAGTCTCCCTGAAGGATGACGAATGAGCAGAGACCTGGAGGAAGTGAGGGAGCACGCCGTGGGATTACCTGAAGGAAGAGCATTCCAGGCAGAAGGAACAGCAGGTGCCACAGTCCTGGCGGGGCAGTTCTACTTGGGCGTGCTCCCTGGATATCAAGGAGTCCTGTGATGCACTGGGTCCAGCACGTAGCACTCATTGAAAGGTGTCTGGTGCTGCTCTCTGTGTTTGTCCCACAATCTGTGGTGCATCCCCATTTCACAGATGAAGGAACCCGAGGCTCCAAGATGTGCCCTGCACCCTCTCTCCTGCTTACACCTGAAATTACTGAAGAGGGGTGAAAACTTTCTAGCCCATCATGAGAGACAGAGGGCCTGAGTGTAAGAGCTGCAGGGAGGACACCGTCCACACTGAATGTCAGCCAGCCAGCGGAGATCAGTTATAAAATGGGAATCATGCCCCTCATAACATTGCTACTCTTGATGGAGGGCAGGACTTAAGAATGAGAAAGGAACTGGGGCAAAGGAGAGAGGCAGGAAGGGGAAGCTGGAGGACAGTGAGGAAAAAACCCACTGGCTTCATCATATTGCTTGGATTTGGCCCAGTTCACCTTGATTAACTGATATATTCACTTTTCCCCTGTCCCTACCCTTTCTTTCCCTTCCCTTCTCTTCTCTTTTGTGCCTGAGCAGTTCAGTCCTAAAGCCATTAGGTGTTGACGGGCAAGGCAAGTATATGCGTGTAGGGGCATCCCAATTTGGGAGGTCAGAGCCCAAGGTGGTAAGGAGGATATCCCTGGGGGTTCTGTGGGGAGGTGGTTAACTGGCTCAGGGATTCAGGCTTGAGTGAGGTGTGGAAGTCAAGGGCAGGGGATGGTTCAGCATAGCACGTGGGGAGGACCTCTTTGTGGAGGAGGGATGGCTTATATGCATTGGGATTTGTCAACTCAGTGAATATATAAGGATGGTGGGAGCCACGTCTGTCACTTTTGGAAGAGGGAATTTCCAATATGGAAAGGAGGTAAACTGGAACAACTTCTGAGGAGTTCTACTGGAATTAAAGGTCTCCGTGAGAACTCCTGGTTTTCAATAGATATGTGTGCATATGTGGATAGATTGATATAGAAATATATATATGTGTGTGTGTGTGTGTGTGTGTGTGTGATTGTGTTCACACATATATTCCAAACTTCCTGAAAACAGCAACATCCCAATGACAATAAGTACACCTACCGCTAGATCCTAGCTTCTGAATACCATTCTCCGCTAAATGCTGGGTTCCCAGGCTGAGGAGAGAAAGGATTAATGAGCCTGGCTCAACTTGTCATGTCAGTAATAAGGGAAAGTTAAGGAATGATGGGGAGATGTCAGGGGGACACAGAATATAGCTGGAGGCTCTCCCACCAGAAAAGCTGGGGACTCTTTTATCTTTTCCAGCTTCTCTGAGGTATTATTGACATATAGCATGTAAGTTTAAGGTGCACAGTGTGATGATTTGATACACGTAGATAGGGCAAAACGATTACCACAATAAGGTTAGTTAGCACTCTATCCCCCTCACAGAATTACCTTTTTAAAAATTGTGGTGATAACATTTCAGATCTACCCTCTTAGCTTTCAATATACGATACAGTTTTGTTCCTTATACTCAGCATGCTGTACATTAGATCCCATAACTTATTCATCTTGTAGCTGGAAGTTTGTACCGTTTGACCATATTTCCCCAGCCCCTGGCAACCGCCATTCTAAACTCTATTTCTGTGAGTTTGACTTTTTTAGAGTCTACATATAAGTAGAACATACAGTATGTCTTTCTTTCACTTACTTCACTTAGCATAAAGCCTTCCAGGTCCATTCGTGTTGTTGCAAAAGGCAGGATTTTCTTCGTTTTTGTGGCTGAATAATATTCCGTTGTATATGTCACCACATTTTCTATATCCATTCATCCCCTCCATGGCCACTTAGTTGCTTACATATCTTGGTTGAAGCTGCATTGTAAATTGTGACGTTGGTGTTAGTCCTCCAACTTTGTTTTTCAAAATTATTTGGCTATTCTAGTTCCTTTGCCTTACCCAGAAATTTTATCATCAGTTAGTCTATATGTACAAAAAAATCCTTGCCTGGATTTGTGATTGGAATTGTATGAAATTGATGGATCTATTTGGGGACTATTGACATCCTAATTATATTGAATTTCTCAACAGATGAACGCAGTATGTGTCTCCATTTTGTTAGGTCTTCTTATATTTCTTTTCCTCAGCATTTTGTAGTTTTGAGCATACAGATCCTGCTTATGTTTCGCTAGATTTTGGGGGGAAGCTATTATAAATGGTATGCACAAGTCTTTTTTTTTTTTTAATTTCCTAATTGTTCATTGCTAGTACAGGCAAATATGCCTGATTTTTTGGTGTTGAGCTTGTATCCTGCGACCTTGTTAAACTCACTTCTTAGTTATAGGAGTTTTTGTTAATAGATTTCATGGGATTTTCTAGGTAGATAATCATGTCATTGGTGGATGGGAGCAGTTTGATTTCCTCCTTCCCAATCTCTAAACCATTTGTTTCTTTTTCTTTTCTTACTGGAGTGGCTAGGACTTCCAGTACAATGTTGACTTATAGCTATCCTCCTGGCCTGGTTCCTGATCTTAGGGAGAAAGCATTTAGTCTCTCTCCATCAAGTAGGATGGAGGGGCGGGTATTTTTGTAGATGCTCTGTGTCAGGTTAAGAAAGCTCCCCTTCTACTCCTGGTTAGCTGAATGTTTCATTATGAACGACTGTTGAATTTTGTCAGATACTTTTTCTGCATCAACAGATAACGATCATGTGGTTCTTTATCTTTGGTATGCTACTATGCTGGCTTGATTGATGTTTAATGCTGCACCAGCTTTGCATTTCGGGGATAAACCTCACTTGGTCATGGTGTATTATTCTTTTTATATATTGAATTTGATTTGCTACTACTGTCTTTGTTTGACTTTGGTATCAGGGTAATGCTAATCTGAAAAAGAATTCAACAAGTGTTCCCTCTCTTCTGTTTCCTTGAAGAGATTGCGTAGAATTGCTGTCATTGCTTCTTAAATGTTTGGCAGGATTTTCCAGGGGTACCATCTGGCCCTGGAGATTCCTTTTCTGTAAGTTTTTCAACTACAGACTCAATTTTAAAAATAGATGATCTGTTTCTTTTTTGGCTGAGCTTTGATAGTTTGTTCCATTTCGCCTAAATTGCCAAAAGTAATTATGTAGAATTATTCATAGAATCCTTTTAATTTCTGTGGGATCTGTAACCTATTTCATTCCTGATGTTGGTAAGTTGTGTCTTTAGTTATCTTGCCTTTTTTTTTTTTGTCTGTCTGGGTAGAAGTTTATGAATTTGTATTGACCTATTGAAAGAACCAGCTTTGGGTTTCGTTGATTAACTCTATTCTTTTTCTGATAACTTTTACAATCTCTGTTTCCCTTATTTGCTTGCTTTGAATTTATTTGGATTTTCTTTTCTAGTTTCTTAAGGTGGAAGCTTTCATTATTGATTTGGGTTCTTTATTCTTTCTAATACAAGCATTTGATGCTGTACATTTACGGCTAAGCACTGCTGTACCTGCATCCTGCAGATTTTGGTAGGTTGTTTTTTCATTTTCATGTTGCTTAAATTAATTTGTAACTTTCCTTGATCCTTGCTCTTTGGTCCATGGATTATTTAGAAGTATGTGATTTAATTTCCTTGTGTTTGGAGATTTTCCTCCTAACTTTGGCTTACTTATCGGTGGTTTTTCTCTTTTGGTCAGACGACATTCTTTGTATGATTGCAGTTATCTTGCAATTGGTCATATTTGTTTTATGACCCAGGATATAGTCTACCTTGGTGAAACTTCCATATGCACTTGAAAAGAATGTGGTATATTCAGCTATTGTTATGTGGAGGGTTCTATACCTGTGAGAACATTCGGTTCACCCATGCATTCTAATTTGCTTTCTCTCCGTTCTGTGTATTACTGAGGTTGTTGAAGTCTCCAGCTGTTCTTGTAGATTTGTTTGTTTCAGTTCTTCCAGTTCTGACTTGGTCATGTATTTTGAAGCTTTGCTGTTGAGTACTGTGCAGAATAGAGTTAACATAGCAGGCCTGAGACTATAATCCTTAGAAGGGCTGGCCTTTTTGGCCCTCACCGTCGCGTCTGAGAACTTGGATTTCAAGAGGTTTCCCACCGTTGCCTCCTTCAGAAGTGTAGTTTACTCCTCCATCTGTCCAAACAGTATGTTTTATGCTAAACACCTGCTTTCCTCCTGGGAACCTGAAATCTTGTTATGTGCTAGGCCCCGGGTTTCTCAGGAGCTTCCCTGGTGGACAGCATTTCACACGCGTTGTCATGATCCGTTGCCGAGGGACAAATTGCGTGATTATCTACTAGGAAAGGACTCTTGGAAGCTTGCGCTGGTTTCCTCCGGATGTTGCCCAGTGCACCTCTCCCCCTGGATGATTTGGCTTTGTATCCTTTTGCTGCAGTAAATCTTAGCCATGAGGATGACTATGTGCTAGGTCCTTGGGGTCCTCCTAGGAATTCATCAAAAGCAAGGGTGGTCTTGGGGCATCTGAAACGGTGGTGGCAGCTGTGGATTCACTAGCGAGACTGTGACTCGCTGAAATACGGTGAAAGCCTTGTTTGAGTAAAGGGAGGATGAAGCAGTAGGGATGACGATCTTTTTGTGCTCATTGACTGTGGATGTACCCGTGCTATGAACAGCAGCTGAGCCACTGACTGTTGTGATAGGTGTTACTTACAGAATTTGAAAACAAAAGATCCAGATCCAGGAGAGTCAGCGCACTGCATCCTCGGCTGCTTCTGCTGTGCTGCCTGATGTGAGTGGGGTGGCGGGGGGTGGGGGGGTGGGGAGTGCAGCCAGCTCCTGACTTTGGTGTGTGTTATTTCCTCCAGGCCTGGGGGAAAGGATGCAAAACCTTACAAAAGGTGAAACTCTGGGTCGGCCAAAAAAATGTTAAAAGTTTGACTTGCTCTCTCCTACAAGCGGAAGAAAGCAAGTAAAATCAGGGTCTGGGCTGGAGAAAGCTTCAGATAAACTAGAGGCAAGAAGGGGAAAAAGGTCTGCAGGCTTTTCTTCAACTTGGCGGCGGCGGCGGCGGCGGCGGCTGCGGGCTGCTGCTGCAGCAGCAGCAGCAGCAGCCCCTCCCCAGCACTCGCGCCCGAGCTACCCGGCCGCTGTGCGGTACCCTGTGAGTGTCAGTTTACTGCTAGGCGTTTGAGTAAAGCGTCCCTGGGAGAGGGAAAAGGGGGAATTTTAAAATGGCTTTGTACGTTGTGGCTGTTGCATCTGGATCTTTGAGACAACTGAGACGAGACGTTAGCATATGACTCTTCAGTGCAAGAGAATGAGCTTTTCCAGCCTCCTCACGGGATCAGTGAGACAGACAAAAGGACAGGAGGCTGTGTCAACCCATTTTGAAAATTTTAAAAATTCACGATTTTGTCCTGGCCAGTTGCTAAACGTAATGTCTTTACAGTTAGATTATAAAACACGTTTTGCTATGAAAGTACTCTTGCCTACAGCCCTTCCATACAAAAGATTAGGGGGACATTAGGGGATAATTAAAGAAATGTAAGTTTTGTTGTTTGTTTTTGTGTTTTTTTTGCGGTACGCAGGCCTCTCACTGTTGTGGCCTCTCGCGTTGCGGAGCACAGGCTCCGGACGCGCAGGCTCAGCGGCCATGGCCCATGGGCCCAGCCGCTCCGCGGCATGTGGGATCCTCCCGGAGCGGGGCACGAACCCGGGTCCCCTGCATCGGCAGGCGGAACTCCCAACCACTGCGCCACCAGGGAAGCCCCGAAATGTAAAGTTTTGATTTCAGGATTGTACACAGTGATTGTATAACAATGGAGAACACACCACCCCTGGCACCTGGTGGGGGAAGTGTAGAGAGGGAGCGAGGGCATTAATGATCTTGTCTGTTCCTGGGAATTTTCTATGTTTCCTAAAGGAATACTCCCCATGCAGCCTTCCAAGCTGCTGTGAGCACTTTTTTTTTTCTTTTTGAATTTTACTTTATTTATTTTTTTATACAGCAGGTTCTTATTAGTTATCTATTTTATACATATTAGTGTATATATGTCAACCCCAATCCAGTGAGCACTTTGAATGCAAACTGTCTGCTGAGGCTCCAGTCACACCTGAGGGAGCTCTGACTGTGGGGCCGCAGGAGTGGCCCCAGCCCCTGGATGGTGCATGCAGAGCACCTCCAGGTGTCAGCCACCCTCGGAAAGAGGATGCGCTGGGGTCCCGGACAGACAGAACTGCTTGGAACGGGCTGCCTCCAGGCAGTGCCTCTGAAACTAAGGCCTCAGATGGATTATTCAAACTGGACAGGGAGTCCTAGGGGGGCAGGTCCCTGGGTGGGAGGCCACACTGGGGCCCCAGGGAGCTGTCCTGCCTGCCTGATGTATGTCCTGCTCGGGGCAACCTAGCAGTTGTGAACCCTTTGTTTCTAGGGATACATGTATGCCTCGGAATTACCCCTTCTTGTGTGTGAGCCCCTGAATATCCCGACGCAGCCTCAGCCTGGTCGGGATACTAGTGACCAGAGTACGTCTGGTCACATACTAGTGACCAGAGTATGCTGTGCCTGAATTGGTGCCTCAGGTGCCTCAGCTACAAAAGGTTCATACAAAAAACTAAGCCGTAAGGTTCCTGGCTTTCTAAGTTAGACCTTCATGGTTAATGACACCTGTATTTAAATGGCTGAGTCCTGGAACCCTAAGGGATGTAACTGACATCAGTACTGCAGTGTAGGCTGGTGTCACTGCGCTGCCTGGGTCCTAAGACCTGTGGCATTCCCCTCCCTCCCTCTGCAGACTGACATCCTTCTCGCTCGTCATTAAGACACTGGGTCCAGTCCTTCACCCGTTACGTCAGCTCCACAAGTGTGGACTGACTTTCTACCGTGTCTCAGGTCCTCTGCCCTGAGGACACCAGGATGAACGGGATGTGTTTCCAGCCTTCTGAGAAGGAGTTAAAAGTCTGGTGAGGGAGACAGACGTGGAAGCAAAACCTCGGTGCCTCAAAGACAATGGGCTTATCTGGCTTTGTTCAGCAACCCATGGCAGATCACACTATGAGCATTTCCCACGTAATTTTTCCCATCCATTAACAGCATATCCTGAAGATCCATCTAGTCAGTACAGCTGGATTCCCCTCATTCCTGTAGGCGTGTACAACCTCAGCTACCAAGCGACACTGGTGTGTTGCATCAAGCTCAAGGCCAGTAAGAGAATTGCCTTCAGTATGTGTTCTCTAAAACACTCAAGGATTCTTTGTAAGTTTCCAGAGAAAGCAACATTCAGGCTTCCCTTAATTCACGGGTAAATTACAATCATGGAAAATCCACTTTATTTAACTCTCTGCTTAAAAGTGTTTGCCTCCCTGTAACCCTCAGCCCACAGATGCCGGTAGCTCCTCCCAATCATTTCAGCACCCAGACCTACCCTCTGAAACTTCCTGTCAGCTTCCACCTACTTACCAGGTGCACCATTGTGGTAGTAAACCACATAACATACTGGTTATCAACCACGAGAATAGGATTTTGTGAAGGTATCCCCAGACCTCTTATTCTCATCAAAAGGATAGGAATGATATGGTCCACGTCAGGGTTTGGTCTGGGGAAATAGCATGGCAGCATGGAGTAGGACACAGGACTCCCCAGGAAGGATTCCAGGCACCTTCCTCGTCTGTCTTGCTTTCTGTGACAAGATAATGGTTCAGGGACAGACGGGGTGTGAGGTAAGGCTTCGTTTCCAAGGTCAATCACGGCCGTGGGCATCAGTGTTTAGGATGGTTCTGTGGTCGTCGTGGCTCTTGGCTCCCGGGTCTGGGGTCCTTCTCAGAGAGAACGAGCCCTCTCCAGGCTGCGTTACCAGAGTCACGGGCCAGGCGAGGGCTTTAAGCTACTAGGGAAGGCTGTCTGCTTCGGCACGGCAGATCAGATCAGAGGAGGACAGCTGAGAGGAGAAGAGGGGAGAAGATCTCCTCAGGTCAGGGGCAGGTGTCTGATCGGTGAAGGGAAGACATTTTTCCTAAATTCTGGTTGCTCTGGGCTTGTGTGGCATGGAGGGAGTGAGGGTGCAAGAGAGAAGCAGAGGCTGACTGGAGGTGGGGAGAATAGATCATATAACCTCATATCGTCTGTGTCCCACGGCCCCCGAGAAAAGCCCAGGCCATGTGGCATCTCAAAGGTCATCTCCTCTCACCACCTCCATCCACTGGCCATGAAGAGAATGGATCTGAGATAAACTGAAGCCTCAGAGAGACAGGCCAGTGGGGTGGTGGTGTCTTCTCAGAAGATCCGCTGCCCTGCCCTTGGTTTGACTCTCACGCTGTGTCCTTTACGTTCTCTCTCCTGTGCTCTCAGGTTGGTCTTCCCAACTGTGTGTTTGTCCTGGGAAGAGTCAGTACATTGGAGACAGTCTCGCTACCAAAGGAGTTTATTAAAGTTCCTGAGAGTTTCCCAGGCAGAGTGAAAAATCAAAGATTCTAGGGCACCGTTGTAGCCACACTAAATGAGATTCACTGAGTGCGGATCATGGAATCTGCATTTTTGTGTTTTTTTTTTTTTTTTAATAATTCCTCAGTTCTGATTGACATGGACAATTTGTCTGGGTACTACCAGAGCAGAGGAACGAACAGTCTTATTTTCCCTACTGGCAGGTTTCTCTCTCCATCGGGAGCATGTGGAGGTGACAGAGGTTTGCTGCCTTCTCTGATGCACAAACCCAAGACCTTCAGGCTAGGAGACTGACATGCTGTCTGCTGTTCTAAGGAGGCTCTCAGATCATTGTTTCCACAAAACATCCTGATTCCAATCCTGTCAAGCCTCCATCTAAAAGATTTCTGAAGAAACCAGATTTCTATTTAGTGTGCAGTTCCATGCTGTAAGGTCAATTTGTGTTATGTGTTAGCTGTTTTTCTACATATTTTGCAGTAGCCATTGGATCTTGCCCTTGACTGAATAAATACAGAACACACTTGAGTTTTCCACAATGCCTCCACAGACCTGTGGCTCCACCCCTTACTGCTGGGTGACACTGAGCGGGCTACTTAGCATCTCTGTGCCTCAATTCCTCCATTAGTAACATGGAAACACTAGTTAGGAGTAAATGTAACTACTTCTTGGGGCAGTTTAGAGCACTGACCATGTTAAGACATGGGAAGTTGTCAGGACAGTGCTCAGCATGTGACAAGTTCCTGGTGAATTCTAGCTGTTGTCATTACTGCTGTTAATAGTGTTACCGTTCCCACATTTCCCTGGAGAGTGTTCCAGAGAAACAATGTCAAGACCACCTTTGACTCACCACATGGACTTTGCACTATCACTTCAGCCTCTCAGGGACTCAAGAACTGAATGTATGGGGCATGGGTGTGGGTATGTGTGTGTGTGTGTGTGTGTGTGTGTGTGTATTAGCATAATGAGTATTTAACTCTCCTTATGGGGATATTGTGAAGCCTAAATACAATGCTGGGGTTTCATCAGGGGCTCGTATGGAAAAGTTTAGTGCCTATTCTCTAGGAAATTAGAAGTCTAATGACCTCTTCGTATGATTTGTATAATGATGGGAAAGTAAGTGATCACTGGACGATTGTAGTAGAACATGAGTATATACATTTTAAAAAACATTCCAGAGGGAAATTTAAAGGCCCAAGGACCTTATCATATAGCCCTTTTTTGGGGGGGGCATTATTTTTATGAAGCCTAATTCTCCTGTATCAAATTCTGAATATCTGAATCTTATGAAGATACAAAAGTATTAATACTCAAACTTTCATCAGTAGGACTTTATTTCTTGTGTAGTTTTCACATTGCCGGTTTTATGGTGTTTCTTATTTCTTCCACTAATATTCACGTTTTTTTAACCAAAGGGTGATGGTGTGAATATTTTCTGAGTTACATCCTGAGGAGATGGTAAACAGTGTTTTTGGATGGAGAGTCTGAGGAGGGGGCCAAAGGGGAGAGAGAGTGGAGCGGGAGTGGTTGAGGAGAAAGCAACGGGGGCAGGGAGAGAGATATGGGTACAAGCAGAAACCGAAGTGAAGAGACACAAGAATAAAAGCTCACCCTTCTGGACTGTGTTTAACTCTCTATATGTATAAGTGTAATAAGGTCTCTGAGTACTCACAGCAACATTATGAGGTAAGCATTTTTAATGTTATCATCCCTTTTTGCAGATGAGGAAGCTTGAGACACGTAGAGGTTAACGGGTGAAGGAACTTGCCCAAAGTCACCTGGCCGGCAAGAAGTGAGTCAGATTGCTACGCAGGCCTGAAAGAAACAGAGAGGTGTGGTATCTGACCCCCAAATCTGGAATACACTGCAGTGTCCAGTGTCCTCTGGATCAAAAGGCAAGTGAACATGTCCATCGGCATGAATCAGATTACCATGGATCTGTGTATGGATTGAGCATGATGTCTCCTAAGTGCATGAAAGACCACGGGGTGTCGTGTCAATATGCACACGTCACAGAGAACAGTTCCTGGTCCATATCAAGCTCTATACATGTCTTTGCTTCTACCGACATCAGTATCAGCATCCTCATCCTCATCATTATGGGAAGTAGCATAACCATACTATAATGATAAACAGAACAACAGACACAAAAGTATGAAGACATTACCTCCCCCCATCTCCTAATCTTTAAAAATGCAGAGAAAAAACCTGGAAGGCAGTAGACTACATATTAAGTGTTTTTCTCTTGAGTGTGAAATTCTAGATAATGCCCAAATAACCTTTTTTTTTTTTTTGGCGGTACACGGGCCTCTCACTGTTGTGGCCTCTCCCGTTGCGGAGCACAGGCTCCGGAGGCGCAGGCTCAGTGGCCATGGCTTATGGGCCTAGCCGCTCCACGGCATGTGGGATCTTCCCGGACCGGGGCACGAACCCGTGTCCCCTGCATCGGCAGGCGGACTCTCAACCACTGCACCACCAGGGAAGCCCCCAAATAACCTTTTAATGTGCTGTATCTTCATTGTTACGTAGCCAGTTTTTCTATTATAATTTGAAACTAGTTTTTCCGAAGACCTGTTCTCTTAGGTATCTTGACGTTTCAGGATGAAAAAAAATTGTTTTGGTATCCTTGCCAAGTGAAAACCCAGTCAGCACACTTAAGTGAGGAGTATGATCTTTGGTACAGTGGGGGGTGTGGGGTGTGGGGGGAGCAGAGAGGTCCTGATGGAAGGTTAGCTAAGTCTGCAAGCGTTGTGAAAAAGGCCACGGACGATATAAGCCCAAACCAAACAACAACTCACAGGTCCCTAGGAAGAGACTGGTGTTCTATCCACATAAGTGTCTGTATTAGGACTTCTTAGACCTTTGCTCTTTTGGCTCCCGTGGCACAGTGGGGCAGCGTGTGGCGCTTGTAACGCAGTCCTGCTTTGACCCAGGCTGTGGATGAGAGTTGCAGCCTCCCCTGCAGCACCGCCCCTTTTGTGGGCCAACTGGAGCACTTTTCTTGGTGCCTGGGAGCCTCCAGATTCAGAAGGGAAGGGAGACAGAAAATGCGTAGCTCAGTAGGTAGATCCGACCCTCCCAGATAGAGCCATGCACAGCAAGTGAGATGCAGGTGCAGCTTGGTGCAGTAACCCGTTGGGAATTAGCAGAGTTGGATTGGGTGACTCAAGGAAGAAATGTGGATGTGAATGCAAAGGGGAGGAACCACATTAAGAGGGGTAAACAGCTATAATTCCCATTTCTGTAACAGGGTAGGGTACTCCATTATTGTTGGGAGAAGGCTCCCTGGTCTGAGCTCTGGGAGGGCGTCACGGCACTTTAGTGATGAGCGTTCTGAGGAACCGCCATCAACCCTAACCAGGGGGCGCTGAGTGTCTGAAGGCAGGAAGTCTCAGTCTTTACCCCTAACAGACACAGACAGCTTCTTAGCCCTGCTGAGAGTGGTGCTGTGGCACCTGAGGGAAGCTCAAAGTTGCCCTCTAGCAAAACTACCAGTGCTCCTTATGTCCTAATCCAGGTCAGGGTGGCTGCCCAGACACTGTGCACTGATCCGGATAAGTCTGATGGTGTGTGTGTGTGTGTGTTTGTGTGTGTGTGTGTGTGTGTGTGTGTGTGTGTGTGTGTGTGTCTGTGTGTGTGTGTGTGTGTGTCTGTGTGTGTGTCTGTGTGTGTGTGTGTGTGTGTGTGTGTGTCTGTGTGTGTGTGTGTGTGTGTGTGTGTGTGTGTGTGTGTGACAAACAGTGACTTTATTCCTTGAATCGTTCACCAAGCTCCAACTACTATGGTCAAGGCACTGTGCTGGATGTCTGGGGATACATAAAAAAACAAACAAAAAAAAAATGGTCAGCTGGGTATCTGCTCAGTCAGCTGACTGACAAGGACAAGGAGGGATCATAGATACTGAATGACAAGCCTGTGCCAGGCCTTAGAAGGAGTGAGAGGCAGGACGTGGGGGAAGAGCAGAGGAGAGTCGAGGTGGAGCAAGCAAGGAACTAGGAGGACCGCGTGAGGGGCAGCTCCGAGTGAGACTGATGGCCTCACCTGGACTTGACATGCCCTTCCTAACTGAGCTCAGGTCCCTGACTCCATGGCCACCTGTGCTCTGGGCACAGCATCACAGACTCCACTAGCAGCCTGCGTTCATTCAACAGTCCATCGATTGGACACGTAGTTGCGGGGCCTACACTGGGCACCAGCCACTTGGTACTTGGGAAACATTCAGTGAACTGACCGGTGCTTTAAGGATCTTGACCCAAGTTCCACTGTGAGGCCAGAACTGTGGCTGATGGGGCAACAGAGTGACCCACACGTGTGTAATGAACGTTGCAGCCTCTTTGGTTAGGAGTTTCCGGAATTAGGGATCGTATGAAAGATGCAATGCTCCTCCCCCCACCAAAGGGAAGAGAATCTGACTCGAGATATGCCCTGTTTACTCCATTCTCCTGTGTCATTTTTAACGCAGAAATAACTGGTCCAAGAAGAGCTACCCTTTATTGACCAAGTACATTTGAGTCGAGGTCCTTCATTCACTGAGGAAACAAGTTCGAAGCACCGACCAGACACTAGGTCTCCGCTACTGGGGCCAGTTTGGGGATGCAGGGATGATGGGGGCTGCAACCTGCAAGCAGATGACTGCCCCCTGTTGTGTGAGAAAACCCATGGCAGGATTTAAATCATAGAACCCTAGGAACACAGAAGAGAGCCTCTGACCCCCTGCCATAGTGTGCGGGGTCGGGGGTGTGTGGTGTGTGGGTGTTTGGTCAGGACACACTTCTCAGGGGTGGGGAGGTTCTTTAGGTGGCACTTCGATCATCCACAGTTTACAGACACAAGCTGAAGAGCAGAGACATGAACATGGGTGGAGCCAGATTTCCATTCTCAGTCTGTTGGCTCCAGACCACCATGGCAGCTGGGTCAGCTCCAGAGCTGTCATGCAGCCACTACAAACACTTCCTCTGCCTCTGCTTGCCTCTCAGTTCCTTCCATCTGATAAATAGAGTGAGACTGGTGGAGATATAACTGGGGGAGGGTTGATTGCAAAGCCTCTCTGATATGGCAGAGTGCCCCCCCACACACAGGGGAGGCTGAAGTCCTGCCCGGCCGTTGGCTCTGAGGCAATCCTTTTGCGCCGGTGGACTCCAGTTTCTTGGCTGCAAGGCAGCTCCTGCGAAGGCAAACACAGAGAGCGTCTTAGAACCTTTCAGGGTGGCTTTGCCCTACTGGGTTCCTGCATTTCACAGGTGGACATGGTATTGGGACAATGATGACTTTCCTGTCACGGAACAACATCTGCATCTCGGCACCTGAATCACAAGCCAAGTGGGTTGTCGTGACCGCAAAGAAGACGGGCTTTGCAGTCGGGCAGAACTAGGGCTTGACTGCCAGATCCAGCCTTTACTGCATCAGCGACCTAACCTCTTTGAGCTTGTTTCCTCGTCTATGGAAGGCGGGGGTTGATACTTCTCTGGATCTATGGGGAATAAAACCGCATATGCCCGGCTCCCATTAGCTCAGTAACTAGGCTCCGGGTGAACCATTTTACACTGCGCCCTGTGTTAGGGACACATCAGTGTGGAGGCAAGCATGCCGGGGGCCTCTGGGCATCTACTCCATCCTCTGGCTGGGGTGGGGGTTGGGGTAGTGGCGGTGGAACTGGTGCCATTTCCATCTTTTTAATTGTCTTTACATATCAAAGGCACACACTTCATTTCATACTTAGGTGTGCTCTGCTCAGAGGAGTTGTACTGAATGAAGTCAGTCCTCACAGTTGAGTCTGTAGCAGGCAGAACCAGCAGTGGGGACACCTAAGGAGTTGCAGGAAGGTGCTGTCAGATTCCCTAAGAGGGTCCCCATACTGAGTGCGCAGCTGATCCTTGCCTCCCTGATGATCACAGGGGACTAGTAAATCACAGCCTTGCATGGGGAGGACCCGTTAATATACTTTCTCCTGTCCTAACAGAAACTCAGACTATAAACTATAGTGAAAATCTCATCAAAACAAAGTCCATGGGTAGGGCAGTTCAAAGCCTGTTCAATTTACTGGTCACAGATACCATAAAGTGACAGATTTTTTTTCCCATTGTTCAGCTTATCCCTCCTCACTGTGAAGCAGGTGGTCACCCTGGATCCCTCTATGCTTCCAAAACTGTGGCCAAATTCCAAAGGTCATATTCAAAGGCAACAGTGGGCCCGTATAACATAAGGCGAGAGAGCTTTTCTGTCTGTATCCTGTTCTTAGTAAGGAAGCCTTTCCCAGAAAAACTCAGCCATCAGATTGCATTTCAAATCAGCTCACTGTGAACCACAGTAAAACGTGTGTCCGTGTGGGGAATTCATAATGAAATCTCCATCACCTTCCATTCGGTAAAAATATCAAATCTGGTAACTGTGACTTTTCATCCAGGTACTCCTCAGGAAAAATGGAAATTGCTCTACCCAGCCTGACAGCTGAACCTAAGAAGGAATCAGACAGATGAGGAGGGAGGAAGGGCATGTAAGATGGAGGGAACAGCACGTGTGAGGTTGTGAAATCTGTGGGTGGTGGGGGCCGGGAGCAGGGCGGGCAGGGGGGGCGAGGGAGGACGAGTGTGAGCACACCAGCCATCTGATGAACAGAAAGAGGTCTGGGTGCGCTGGAATATCAAGTGGGGCTTGGAGCGGAAGGAGGGGGTCTGGTGACGATCAGACGTTTGGGGGCAGGCAAGGCCTGCTGTGCTTAGTCCAGGAGGCTGGACATTATCCTAAGAGCAGCGGGCAGCCCCTGCAGAGTTTTGAGCAGGGCTGTCATGCCCAGGTTAGGACTTAAGAAAGCTTCCTCAGGCAGTAGGATAGACAATGCGTTGGAAAACATCAGGATTGCTGGTGGTGGTCAAGGAGAGAGATGAGGGTGACGTGGAACTCACTGTGCCGATGGAGAGAAGTGTCAGGATCTTGCTTAGAAAGACTTAGGAGGCAGAAAGGTGGGGCTTGATGACTGAGAGGGTGGTGAGAGAGAGGCAGCAGGCAAGGATGGCCTTAAGGATCTCTGGCCTAAGCAGCTGGGGAGAAGGCTGCCTTGCCCTGAGTTAGGCAACAGTAGAGGAGGTGCAGCTATGTGGGGAGGGGTTGTGGATGGGTTCAGTTTGGACTTGTTGAGTATTCCTTGCCTTTGGGGCTCAAACACGTATTACCTGAATGACTTGGGGTAGCTGACCTAACCTCTCTGTGCCCAAGATGCCTCAACTGTGATAGCAGGCTCAATGTAAAATAATCCTAGTTGATGAGGTGGGAAAGCAGAGACTACAGAGAAGCTAGGGGAGCTGCTCAGAGTCACACAGGCCGTCAGAGGAGGAGTGACCCACAAACCTAGGCATACTCGATTCAGAGCCCACACTCTTTATTTTTTAATTAAATCCGACATACCATATTACATTAGTTTCAGGCGCACAACAAAGTGATTCCACACTTTTAAACATTAGGAAATGAATAACACGATAAGTTTGGTTACCATCTGTCACCATACAGGCTTATTACAATATTATTGACTATATTCTGTGTATGTACATTTCATCCCCGTGACTTATTTATTTTATAACTGGAAGTGTGTACCTCCTAATCCCTTCACCTATTTTACACAACTCCCCACCCGCTCCCCCTCTGGCAACCACCGGTTTGTTCTCTGTGTCTCTAACTCTGTTTCTGTTTTGTTCCCTGTGCTCACTTGTTTTGTTTTTGAGGTTCCACATACAAATAAAACCGTGTGGTATTTGTATTTCTCTGTCTGCCTTATTTCAGTTAGCATAACACCCTCTAGGTCCATCCATGTTGTCAAAATGGCAAGATTTCATTCTTTTTTATTGCTGAGTAATATTCCGTTGTGTATATGCATACCACTTCTTTTTTATCGATCCATCTATCAATGGGCACTTCCATATCTTGGCTAGGGTGAATAATGCTGCAGTGAACAGAGGGGTACATACAGCTTTTGTGATTAGTGTTTTTTGTTTTCTTCAGATAAATACCAAGAAGTGGAATTGGGGCTTCCCTGGTGGCGCAGTGGTTGAGAGTCCGCCTGCCGATGCACGGGACACGGGTTCGTGCCCCGGTCCGGCAAGATCCCACATGCTGCGGAGCGGCTCGGCCCATGAGCCATGGCCGCTGAGCCTGCGCGTCCGGAGCCTGTGCTCCACAACGGGAGAGGCCACAACAGTGAGAGGCCCGCGTACCGAAAAAAAAAAAAAAAAAAAAGAAGTGGAATTGCTGGATCATATGGTAGTTCTAGTTTTAGGTTTTTTAGGAAACCCTCACTGTTTCCATAGTGGTTGCACCAATTTACATTCCCACCAACAGTGCATGAGGGTTTCCTTTTCTCCACATCCTCGCCCACATTGCTTACTTGTTATTGTCTTTTTGATAATAGCCACTTGACAGGTATGAGGAAGCACCTCACTGTGGTCTTGATTTTGCAATCCCTGATGATTAGTGATGTTGAGCATCTTTTCATATGCCTGTTGGCCATCTGTATTATCTTCTTTGGAAAAATGTCTATTCAGTGTTTTGCCCCACTTTTTAATCGGGCTCTTGGTTTGTTTTTTGTTTTGTTTTGATAATGAGTTCTGTGAGCCCTTTAGATGTTTTGGCTATCTACCTCTTTTCGGATATATCACTTGCTAATATCTTCTCCCATTCAGCAGGTTGCCTTTTTGTTTTGTTGCCGGTTTCCCCTGCTGTGGAAAAGCTTTTTAGTTTGATGTACTCCCGTTTGTCCATTTTTGCTTTTGCTGCCCTTGCCTGAGGAGACATATCCCAAAAATTATTGCTAAGACCAGTGTCAAAGAGCATACTTGGCTATGTTTTCTTCTAGGAGTTTTATGGTTTAAGGTCTTACAATTTAGGCTTTAATCCATTTTTTGTTTATTTTTGTATGTTGTGTAAGAAAGTGGTCCAGTTTTCCCAGAACCATTTATTGAAGAGGCAGCCTTTTCCCTAATGTATATTCTTGGCTCCTTTGTCATAGGGGTTTATTTCTGTCAGAGCCCACACTCTTAAGCATCCCCAACTGTTCTCTCCGTAAAGGCTGGGGAGAAGTGGGAAGAGCTGGTGACTTCAGTGTCCGTTCACAGCTGGTGGCACCAAGTCTGGGTAAGATACATCATTGATCCTGCCCACAGTGCACTGGGGCGGGGATAACCATCCCCACCTGGCACGAGTTCACCAGGGTGGTGATGTCATGGGCTCACTCCAGCAGCCAACCCAGGTCAATCCTGCCAACCACAATCAACCATTTAGCCAATCATGAAGGTCTTCACTGTATCCGTTACATCCCCCCACTCCATGCCAGGCTGGCTGTTGAGACGGGGAGGTGAGGAGGAATTGCAGAGCCAGTCCCTGCCCTTGGGAGTTGAGTCATTAATCAGACAGAGATCTGACACCCATAGATGTGGTAGCAAGTGCATCATTGATCCCCTGTGAGGCTGGGTTGCTAGGAGACGAGAGGAGTGACAAGGATCAGGGTGGGATGAAGTGGACATGGCGGCAGGGGTGGGGGGAGCGGAGCAGGGTATGCTGGGTACTTGCCGAGGCCAGTCCCAAGTGCAGAATTACCCACAGCCTGCATGAGGGCGCCTGGAGGATGGATGGGCGGGTGTAAATGAGGGAATCAGCAGCGCCACCCCATCCCCACCTCAAAGTCTGTATCCCCAACCTGTGTATTGGGTGTAGGTGGTCTGGGGGTCCCATCTGAGACAGCATACTCTCCCAAGTTACAGAGTAGGAGCCAGAATCCTGTGATGTCCAGACATGTCCAGCATGTCAAATTCTAGGCCAGAGACCGAGCCACAGGCACCAAGAGGCCAGAAAATATTGGATGGGAGTTGGCTTAAAACGCAATGGCCGGTGCTTTGCGATGACCTAGAGGGGTGGGATAGGGAGGGTGGGAGGGAGGCTTCAAGAGGGAGGGGATATGGGGACATATGTATGCATATGGCTGATTCACTTTGGTGTACAACAGAAACTAACACAGTATAGTGAAGCAATTATACTCCAATAAAGATCTATTTTAAAAAAGAAAAAACAAACCGCAATGGCCAAATAACAAATTGGAATGTACCTATAGCAAGTAAAGATATCGAATCATTCATTTAAAATCCTTCCCACAAAGGGAAGCCCTGGGCCTCCTGGTTTCACTGGTGAATTCTATCAAATGTTTAAAGAAGAAATAATATCCATCCTTCACAGACTCTTCCTGAATAGACAGGAGGGAGGAGGGAGCATTTCCTAACTCATCCTGTGAGAACAGTATTACCCCACTACCAAAGCCAGACTTGACGTCACAAGAAAGCTATAGACCAATATCTATCATGAATAGTGATACATACATCCTCAACAAAATATTAGCAAACCAAATCCAGCAACATTTGCAAAGGGCTATCTATGCAGGATTTATCCCAGGATTGCAATATTGGTTTAACATTCAACTTCAGTTAAGGCAAGCACCATGTTAATATAATGAAGGACAGAAACCACCTGTCACCTTGGTAGACAAAGAAAAAGCATTTGACACAATTCAAGACCCATTCATGATAAAAAAAAAAAAAACGGTCAACCAACTCGGGATACAGGGGATCGTCCTCACTGTGCTGAAGGACATCCCCGAGAAACATCCAGCTCTCGTCCTGTCATATTTACTAGTGTTAGAATGAATGCTTTCCTCTTGAGATCCAGGCCAAGGCAAGGATGTCTGCTTCAGCCACTTCTATCCCACATTGACTGAAGGTTCTAGCCTGTGCAGCGTGCAAAACATGAACTTCTGCTTTCTGCTACAGCATGGGTGAGCCTCCAAAGCATTATGCTTAAGTGAAAGAACTCAGACACAATAGGCCCCTTCCTGCAGGAGTCAGTTTATATGAAATGCTCAGAAAGGGCAAACCTACAGAGAGAGAAATTAGATTAGAGGATGCCTGGGCCTGGAGGTGCTATTGGGGATTGACGGCTGATGGGTACACGGAATCTCTTTGTGGTTCTGGCAATGTGCCACAACTGGATTATGGTGAGGGTTGCACAACTGCGTAAATTTACTAAAAGTCACTGCATTGGGTGCGTTAAATGGGTGTGATTTGTGGTGTGTATATTATACCTCAATAAAGCAGTTTAGGAAATGTAATGCAGATGTCCAAGTAAGTCATGCGGGAAAAGATATGCCATTGCTTTTGTCACAATGAGGAATCCCGCCCCCCCCCCCCCCCATGTTCTGGGTCCGACCTCCTCCATATGTGCTAGATGCTCCCTCCAGAAACAGTCACTGTGCGCGTCAGGACAGAATTGCTAGTGAGCACACATGTCTAGCGTGCCTCTGTGTGTTCATGCACAGGCGCCCTTTGTGTGACCACAAGTCAGTGGCTCTGGGCAGCCTCCCATAATCCATCCTGCGTCTGAAATTCTACTTAGCTGTTTTTCCATTCTTCTCCAATCTCATGGACCCAGCTTGCATTTCTCTGGTAACGGATCTCAGCCCTTAGCTCCAACTTCTGGTCACAGGAATACCTGTAGCCTGGGCATGAGGCCCCCTGCCTGAGCTCAGCAACCCAGGGGGGATGCTCAGCAGAGTGGTAACCAAGACAACGGAACCCCATCCAGCCTCCTCCTGCCCCCAGGACTGAGGTCCGTTCCCTCCCCTCCACCTGCCTGAGTGTCAGATAAGGAAGGGGACTTGGGGGCATGACACACAACCGAGTCATTGAAATTGTTCTAAATATGGCTGTGAAATAAATATGTCAAAAATAGCTCTCAGGGGACGTCCGTGGTGGTCCGGTGGTTAAGAATCCGCCTTCCAGTGCAGGGGACGTGGGTTCGATCCCTGGTCGGGGAACTAAGATCCCACATGCCGCAGGACAACTAAGCCGGCGCGCCACAACAAAGAGCCCGCACGCCGCAACAAAAGATCCCGTGTGCGGCAACGAAGATCCCACGTGCCGCAACTAAGACCCGACGCAGCCAAATAAATAAATAAACAAACATTAAAAGAAAACAGATCTCAGAAGACACATTATAAAATTTTTTAAAAATTTCATTAGTAACAAACATGGTTCTGAAGCTCAAGATTCTATTTAAAACCAGGACAGGTGAAGCATCATGCAATTATGCTTCTCAACCTAAGCTGTGCATCAGATCTCCCCTGGAGAGGCTTTAAAAGCAGGACATCCCCCAGAGAGTCTTAAGTAGTAGGTCTGGAATGTGGCCCCAGCATGAGCATTATCTGAAAACTTCTCTTATGAAAGCCGAGATTGCAGCTGTGGAAACAGAACCATCCTTACAGGAGGAAATCATTTTAGATTTGAAATTTGAGACTCCTCTCTACAAGGAAAGCGGGTTTTCACCATGACCCACTATGCTTCGCAGATATCTTAGGCTGAGGAAAGGGACAACGTGTCCAACGCTTGTTGTAAAACTGACCTCGTACTTGCTCTGCTCCATGTTCCTGAATCCAAAACTTTACAGTTAAAATCCTGCTTTTGCTAATGAAGCTTAGTACTTTTTAGTTCTTGTCAGGATCCCTTGTGCTTAGTTACTTGAAAACACTTCTGAAACATTGTGGAGCTAACTCCATGTGACAGATGAGAATAGTTCTTTGAAAATTAAAGGTGACTGAGAATTGTAGCCGTTGATGCAGAAGGATCAGCTGTCGGCTTATCTGCTGAGTGTGCTGAGTTGCATCTTTAAACTTTTTAGTATAATTTATGTTATCAAATTAACTCCCGTGCTCAGGTAAAGACCAAATAGGACCAGGATGTTTATTGTGAAAAGCACAACTGAGCAATCCCTTGTTTCATGCACACCCATGAACACCCACCTGCACAAACGTTCTCTTTCAGGGATCTCTTCTGGATATTTATCTGCACATTCCCAAATGATGGGCTTACACTGCTATGTCCTGACTCATCGTCTTGCTAAAGACAAGGGTTTCAATCTATTAGGCGTGTTACAGTGCCCAGGTTCTCCTCGGAGATCCAAAACAGGGCGTAGGCCTGTGCTCAGGACCCGCTCAGAGTGTGTCTGCCAAGAACGAGGCCTCACAGAGGAAACGATCCACATCTGTGGCAACATGAAGATCACGGGTTAGCCTTTTCCAAAGCAGGTCCAGGGGAGTCATGGCGCGGTGGAGATCACACCCAGCAGCATCCCCGGGATTTTGGTTTAAGGAATTGGGTAGATGGCAGTGCCCATCCATGAGATGGGGAACATTGGTTTGGGGCCAGCAGCAGATTTGCAGGGCTTGTGGGAGGTCTGAGTGCAGATGTCCCATAGGTCTCAGCCTGTGCGGACTCTGGGGCCCAGCTGAGATTTCTTAGGTAGACTTGGTGATGGGCAAAGCCATCAGCGTACAGGGGGATACAGATGAAAACAAGTCAGATGGGTAAAAGCTCTGGGGGGTGATGTGGTCACCCAAAGATCATGTGTAGAATGGAAGAGCATGGGGCAGAGGTTGGAAACCAGAGGAAAAGAAAACCAAGATTTAGGAGGGGATCAAAGTAAATGGACAGACAGTGAGACTTAGAAGTAATGGACCGAGAGGTAGGAGGAAAGCCAGGATGAGCTGCTGTCACAGACTCTGACACAGGAAAGCGTTTTTAAAAATGGAATGTCTCTGTGGCCAGTGCAGCACCGGGTACTACGGTTTGGCACATGGAGCTCTTGGGAGATGTTAGCAAGGGGATGCCCCGTGGATGGGGCACATGGAGGAGGAATCGAGAGGTAACCAGATAAGGATGCTCCTGGAGCCTACACTTCCGAGAAGCTTGGCTGGAAAGGAATCAAAGATGCAGGGTAGTAGAAGCAGAGTGCTGTGTGCTTGCAAGGTATGTAATTTTCTGTTCCCCAAACCAAAAAGACCAGGATGCAGGTTCCAAAAATTCCTAAGAATCATCAGGACTGTTGAATAGATGACAGAGTCGAGAATTGGGATGATCCTCACAGGTGACTCTTCAAGTCGAGGAGTGGGGAGTGGTGGTCTCAAAGCAGCAGTGGAGTTGCAGGAAGACTTCCATCTTCCCCCTCCAGGCCCCACTCTTGCCTCTGCGACCCATGGTCACAAGAGGAGCTGGTGGGGAGGGGTTGCTGAGATCACAGACTCATTCATGCTCCTCAGACTCCACGGGCACTTTGGTGTATTTATTCTCCCTGGCTGATCTGATCTTCATCACGAGTGTCCACCCTCCAAACTGGTTAGTAAGGGGAGAAAAAAACCCCACTGACTGAATTTACTTCTAATCTGGAAAGTGTGGTTGGATGCAATAAAGTGAATGGTCCACATATACAAATGCTCAGTCTGTTTTGGTGAAAATGCTCAGTCTCACATTTCCACCCCACCTCTCTTCTTTCCAAGATGGGGAAAGGGTATGTTTGTCGTACATCTGGCAGTAATGTGGGAAGGGTATCTACGACAGGACACACCTGTGTTGCTCACAGTGGCCTGGGTGGTCCCTGAGGGAAGGACAGCTCTCCTCTCCCGGGTCCAGCTGGCGATGCTGACCTGCACCGCCCATGGGTGGGGCTGGTGAAACTTGCATTTTTGTCTCTCTCTTCTTGGTGGGGAACCGGTGCTCCCTGGCTGACTCAGCCTCAGCTCACTCTGCTGGCATCTGCAGACCCCTCTGAATCTGGGTCTCATCCTCCATCCCACCCCTGGGCAGGGCTGTCCCCTCCACAACCTCAGCTGCAAGGTCACCTAGCCCGTTGCCTGCTTAGGCTTCCTCTGTCTGGATTCACTCACTTTCTACCTTCTTCCTTCAGGGGATGCAGATCCCTCCCTTGGATCTCACCTGCACCACAGCAGGAACCAAGATCAGCTCCAGAAAATTAAATTCCTTAACTCCAGCCACCCCTCTGCCCAAAGGTACTGTTGGGTCATTGTACAGAGTGTGCCCCTGTGAGTTCCAAGTGTGAATGGGGTGAAATCCTCCTGTCCTTGGTGCTCCTCTTCATTTCTTGACACACCTCCCTTGTCTGAACTGTCTTACCTCTGCCTGCCACTGCCTCTGTGGGCTGTTCCCCCCTGTGACTGGGACACTCTTTTCTTTGGCTTGTCTTTCATTTGACCCAAGACTTCCCGTACAATCTCCAGGTCAAAAGAGGCATACTGTAGAATGTGTACCTTGTCGAGTACAATTAGGAGAATATGTTGTCACATAAGCCCTCCCCCCCTCCCCCGGCAAGTATAAAAAGAGTGATAAAGAAGACAAGGGTCAAATATGCCAAAGGTGCCTGAGATGTTGTCTAGGATGGGCACTGAAGAGTGTCTGTGGGATCAGGAAGTATGGATATTAATGGTGGCCTTGACAAGGCCAATTACAGTGGAGTGATTGGAACAGAAGCTCCATTGAAGGCGGTTGAGGAGAGAATATCTCAGCAGAATTTGAAGCAGTTTTGCTTTGAAGGGCAACCAGTAATGTGCCAGTAGCTGCAGAATGGGGTGGTGGCAGAGGGTGGGTTTCCCCCTTTGCTGTGGAATGCCCCGATGTAGAGGGAGCAGGTGCTGGTTCAGGAGAGAGGGGTGGTAATTGCAGGCGCAAAGTCCCTGAGAAGGTGCAAGGCATGGGATCCTGGGCAGAGGTGAGGGGCTGTGTGCAGTCAAGGAGCACGTGTGCCGAGGGGCAGCAGAGTGACAGGGCAGAAGCAGGCAGTTTGGAGAGTTTGAGAAATCCCACGGGATTGCTTCAGTCTTCTCCACGAATTATTGGGGGTGGGGGCGGGGGGGGGAGACTGGTGGTCATTAGCATGGAGGAGGGTTGCCAGTGTGTAATGTAGTATTGTAGGTGAGAGTGAAAATGAAAAGCAATTCTCCCCTGGTCATGGATTTAAGATAAAACAATTCCGTAAAGTTTCAGAGTTTCGTCCTCAGTGCTGAGGTGCTCAGATACAAGGCAGGGGGTGAGTAGGGAGGAGGGTGCAAGGAGCACAGGAGGTGTGTTTGTGGGGGACAGTTTCCAGCCCTGGGTCCGCGGAGTAAGGAGGGGCCTGGCGGATGGTGTGGAAGGATGTGTGGTCGGTGAGCTGGCGGTTTCCAGGAGGTTGGGGCTATCAATGCAGGGGCACTAGAGCGAGGGAGCTGGAGGACAGGACGCCGCGTTGGGGGTGATGAGAGGGAGGAATGCTATACACCATGAGGGCCGCGGTCTTCCTGATGCCCAGGGCGTGACCGTGGGCAGGGGGATGCTCGGGTGGGGAGAAGAACATCGCTGAGGTCGGAGAGGCTCCGGGGTGACCGGCTGAGCCTCGCGGGCACTGAGGTCGCCGGGACGGATCGGAAGAGTGAGGGCTGAGAGGAGCACAGTTCAGTGTGCCACGGGACGAGGGCGTTCACAGGCCGGGGTGTTAGACCTTCGCGGTCTCCTAGGAGTTTCGACTCGCCCAGGAAACAACAAGAGTCGGAAGCCGATGCAAAACGCAAGAGGTTTATTGAAGGCCGGTGCACCGGGGTTCCTTGGTCCTCACGCAGGAGGCCGGAGAAGGAACCCCCCCAGGGCGTGAACATGTATTTTTATAGGTCTCAATTTCCTGTTATGCAAAGTGTGGATTCAATTGTGATTTTTAATGATAGGTTCTTAGCCTCTGTTCGGACCAGAGAGGGAACCTGTCCCAGGCTTCCTGATTGGTTCTTTGACCGATACCTTTTTTACATTTTGTTTATCTCCCTCCTTCTCGGAAGGGGGCCGGACATCCTGGAAATTCACCCATTGTCTAAGAAGCCCCTATTGTCTGGAGAGTTCTTAATCATTAGCTGGAACAATGTCCCTCGAGTCCCACAGGGGGTGGGCGGGAGGAGAATGACCAGGGGACTGGTACCAGTCCCGCACGTGGTGGGGGGGCAGGTGCTGAGGCAGTGGGCGACAGGACCCGGACAATGCCCGAGATAGACCATCTAGCGGACCGGGACGAGGAGCCTGGCACGAAACTCACTGGGCTCCCGCGCGCAGGCCCACAACCCGCCAATCGGATCACAGCCCCGCCCTCCTGGCGCCGGATCTTCCCGGGCGCCCTGACTTCCTGCCGCCGTTGCTACGGTTGCGGGGGCGGGACTAGAGGGGAGGCTGCACTACCAAGGATGGTTCCGCCGGCAATCGGAACGGTTCCCTTCCTTTCTCTGGTCCTTACTGGCGTCAGCCTTAGTTTCGGCACCCACGTTCTCTAGTGGTCGGCGCGGAAAACCAGCAGAAAGCATGCATTTTCTTCCGTGCTTATGGCGTTCGGTTTCTCTGGTCTGCAGGTGGCAGTGTTGCGCCGTGCACCCGCTCGGCCCGTTTCTCCCCCGCCCTTCGCGCTTGAAAAAACTCCGCGGAGCCTTTTACCGCAAGAAGTGGCGGATTTTTCTTACTGTCTACTGGTTCAAACTTGAAGTGTGCACATTCACGGGGGCCTCTAGACAAAATTCTCCCCCCGGAGCCCAAACTTTTTTGCCTTTCAAATTGGTTTTCTGCTAAGTGGCTGCCTAGTTTCCTTAGCAACTTGTATTTGTGCTTCTCAATGGTACTGTGTTTGGCTTTTCCCTATTGTTTCGTGAACCTGATAACTATAGTCGTAAGTTACGCCAGTCACTTAACTTCCCTGTAAAAAATTTTGAGGACAGATTAAATACAGTAAAGAAATATATCTAAGCCAGAGTCCCATCACCCACTGATGACCATGAATAGTACTTTGTGATAAATTTCCTTAGAGATTTTTAATCTATAACGGTGCAATTTAAACACAATGAGATTCATATATTGCAGTGTGACTTCACCATCTTTTGTTAATCTCAGATATAGCATGAGTTACGTGTTCAAAAAAATCATTTGAAGAGACTTGAAAAAAAAATTTTCATTTCTCTTCCTAAAAGAATACATAGTCTGAAAGAGTGGGGGGAAAGTATATTTAATGACTGAGATGGAAAGGAGGAATAACCACTGAACCCTTACCTCAAAGGGAAATATAATGTAAGCGTCCTAAGGACAGGTGCTATATTTTTTGCTTTGTTTTTGCTCACCATTGTATTTGCAGCATTGACAAAACAATGCCTGGCAGTGTGTTCTCAATATATATTTGTTAAATTAATGAACAAGTAGCTGATTTCTTCCAGGTGCTTTTCTTTGTAAATATGTTATCATGTCATAATACTGGTGTAGTGTATGAACCATTTTCTATGTGGCTTTTTCCCCCTTTCATTTAGCATTTTATTGTGAATAAATACACTTCGTAAAAAGTTTTGCAGGCTGTTTTACCATCTTTCCCAGTGAGTATTTTATTTCATTCTTGTATTGGGGGCAGGAAGGCATCCTGCAAACCAGTGTGCAATCTACAGTCTGACAGAACTGGGACCTGAATGTAAGGACCCTCATTGAGAAACCCCAAGACCCTTGTCAGCTGACTCTCTGTGTGCCACAGTTTTCATAGGCATAAAATGAGGGCAGTAATAGCATCTGCCTCATGGGTGGTGTACAGCATCAATTACCCAACAGGTTCTTAGCTTGGCACTTGTAGCTATCCTGTTATTATTGTTGGTGCTATTGTCAGTATTTGCTATAATGTGTAGTAGGTAAAGATTTTCTAGCCACAAGACTCAGTGTGATAACTATGTTCTCTTTAAACTTACAGCAGATATCTGTTCTTCAACTACCCATTTCTGCTTTTTGATAGAGAACTCACACTAGTAATTTGTAGGGAAATTCAGTCAAGAAAATATATACAAGGAAAACACATTGGTACCTTCTTCAAAGATTATGGCGCAGTGGTTGAGAGTCCGCCTGCCGATGCAGGGGACACGGGTTTGTGCCCCGGCCCGGGAAGATCCCACATGCCGCGGAGCGGCTCGGCCCGTGAGCCATGGCCGCTGAGCCTGCGCGTCCGGAGTAGCCTGTGCTCCGCAACGGGAGAGGCCACACAGTGAGAGGCCCGCATTCCGCTAAAAAATAAAAATAAAAAAAAAAGATTATCCCTCCAGAAAAATGAAAATAATATTTTTGTACATACATATTTTTACCATCTCTGTTTATAATAGATTTCCAGGAGTAGATTGAAAGACATGAACAATTTTTTAAAACTTTATTTTATTATTTTATGTATTTATTTTGGGCTGCGTTGGGTCTTCGTTGCTGCCCGTGGGCTTTCTCTAGTTGCGGCGAGCGGGGGCTACTCTTCCTTGCAGTGTGCAGGCTTCTCATTGTGGTGGCTTCTCTTGTTGCGGAGCACGGGCTCTAGGCGCATGAGCTTCAATAGTTGTGGCATGGCATGAACATTTTAACACTCTTGGTGCACATTGCCAAAACATAATACCCATTTGTTTTGCCATCGACATTCTATGAGAATTTTTAGTTTTCATATCCTCACCAGAATTTATTAATGTTTTAAAAATAATTAGCTTATTGACTTTAATAGTTGTATGTGTAGAAATTGACCCCCCATTCTGTCATACATATTGAAAATACTTTTTCTGTTTTTTGCCTTTTAATTATATTTGAGGTTTTCAGATGCACAGATTTTATTTTTATGTAGTCTTATCTATATATTCAAAGTTTAGACTAGGGAACAAACCCATGAGACAAAAGAAAATTCCTTGGCTGACCAGTATGCCAAACAGTTTGCTCTCATCCAGGTATCAAATATTAAAGATGGTCCGATTACTCCAGATCATTTCTATGAAACCTTGAGAGAACCACAGTCACAAGCAGGAGATTTTGTAAAAAATATGTTGGGAGTACAGTGATGTCTCAAAAAAATTAAACATTGAATTACCATATGATCCAGCAATTCCACATCTGGGTATACATCCAAAAGAATTGAAAGCAGGGATTCAAACAGATATTTGTATCCCCATGTTCATAGCAGCACTATTCACAATAGCTAAAATGTGGAAACAACCAAAGTGTCCATTGATGGATGAATGAATAAACAAAATGTGGCATATTCACACTATGGAATATTATTCAGCCCTACACAGGAAGGAAATTCTAACACATGCTATAACATGGATGGACGTTGAAGACACATGCTAAGTGAAATAACGCAGTCACAAAAGGACAAATACTGTATGATTCCACTTATATGAGGTACCAAGAGTAGTCAAATTCATAGAGACAGAAAGAATGATGGTGCCAGGGGCTGGGGGGACTGTGAAGTTATTCTTCAACTGGTACAGAATTTCAGTTTTGCAGATGAAAAGGGTTCTGGAGACGGATGGTAGTAATGATTGCACGACAATGTGAATGTACTTAAAACCAATGATTTGCAAAAACATCAACATTTAAGACTGTGTTTTCATTAGTTTTCAGTAAAAGGACTAAAAATATGAAAATGATTTTTAAAAATCTACAACTGCCTTTAAAAGGGAAATTAAGGTTCGATGCAAAAATGAAGTTTGGTATGTTTAAAATGCACATTTTGAAGAAAAGCCTCTGGGAAAATTGATCACAAAATACTGTTAATGGACATCCGTGGCTGAGGGGACTGTAGCTTATACTGTTTTATTGTAATTGTAACTGTCTTTGCTCAGAAACTTTTCACAAAGGGCTCCAAGAGAGGAACAGATCTAGCGTCAACCAGCCAACCGGCGCAGGCGCAGAAAAAATCCGCCACTTCTTGCAGTTAAAAAAAATAGCTCCGGGCTTCCCTGGTGGCGCAGTGGTTGAGAGTCCGCCTGCCGATGCAGGGGACACGGGTTCGTGCCCCGAGCCGGGAAGATCCCACGTGCCGCGGAGTGGCTGGGCCCGTGAGCCATGGCCGCTGGGCCTGCGCGTCCGGAGCCTGTGCTCCGCAAGCAAAAAAAAAAAAAAAAAAAAAAAAAAAAAAAAATAGCTCCGCGGAGTTTTTTCAAGCGCGAAGGGCGGGGGAGAAACGGGCCGAGCGGGTGCACGGCGCAACACTGCCACCTGCAGACCAGAGAAACCGAACGCCATAAGCACGGAAGAAAATGCATGCTTTCTGCTGGTTTTCCGCGCCGACCACTAGAGAACGTGGGTGCCGAAACTAAGGCTGACGCCAGTAAGGACCAGAGAAGGAAGGGAACCGTTCCGATTGCCGGCGGAACCATCCTTGGTAGTGCAGCCTCCCCTCTAGTCCCGCCCCCGCAACCGTAGCAACGGCGGCAGGAAGTCAGGGCGCCCGGGAAGATCCGGCGCCAGGAGGGCGGGGCTGTGATCCGATTGGCGGGTTGTGGGCCTGCGCGCGGGAGCCCAGTGAGTTTCGTGCCAGGCTCCTCGTCCCGGTCCGCTAGATGGTCTATCTCGGGCATTGTCCGGGTCCTGTCGCCCACTGCCTCAGCACCTGCCCCCCCACCACGTGCGGGACTGGTACCAGTCCCCTGGTCATTCTCCTCCCGCCCACCCCCTGTGGGACTCGAGGGACATTGTTCCAGCTAATGATTAAGAACTCTCCAGACAATAGGGGCTTCTTAGACAATGGGTGAATTTCCAGGATGTCCGGCCCCCTTCCGAGAAGGAGGGAGATAAACAAAATGTAAAAAAGGTATCTGTCAAAGAACCAATCAGGAAGCCTGGGACAGGTTCCCTCTCTGGTCCGAACAGAGGCTAAGAACCTATCATTAAAAATCACAATTGAATCCACACTTTGCATAACAGGAAATTGAGACCTATAAAAATACATGTTCACGCCCTGGGGGGGTTCCTTCTCCGGCCTCCTGCGTGAGGACCAAGGAGCCCCGGTGCACCGGCCTTCAATAAACCTCTTGCGTTTTGCATCGGCTTCCGACTCTTGTTGTTTCCTGGGCGAGTCGAAACTCCTAGGAGACCGCGAAGGTCTAACATTTGGGGGCTCGTCCGGGATTCCACTCGCCCCGGACCACGAGAACATCGGGAGTTGGAGGTACCAGGTAAGCTCGAGCTTGATTGTCTGTTTGTCCCTTGTTCTTTGTGGGCCATTATCGGAGGAAGGCCGTAAGAATCGGCTTATTGTGGAATCTGTATGGACCCCTGGCTAGGCAGACGTGCTAATAGCCGGCGTCCATGAGCCCTAGGGGACGCCCTGGTGGCTCATCTGGAAGGAGAGGCAAACTCTGTCTCCCCTTCACTCGGTTTCGGCAGTTCCCTTTGTGACAACTGCCATCTGAAGAGGTTTCGGTTTTGAAGCGAGCTCGCGGTGGCCCATACGTATATGTGTTTCGTGGAGTTTTAACTGTTTCTGTATTGTGGTCTATTCTTCTTCTCTGACGGACGACAATGGGACAAACTATGACGACTCCTCTTTCCCTCACCCTAAGCCATTGGACCGAAGTTCGGGCCAGAGCCCATAATTTTTCAGTAGAGGTGAAGAAAGGAAAGTGGCAGACTTTGTGTGCCTCTGAATGGCCAACATTTCAGATAGGATGGCCCCCTGAAGGATCCTTTTTATTAGACAAGATTAGGTTGCTGAAGTCTAAGATATTTAATATAAGACCCCACGGACATCCAGACCAAGTACCATATGTCTTGGTCTGGGAAGATTTAATTCTCTCCCCACCTCCGTGGGTCCGACCCTTTGTTTCCTCAACAGGTACGTCCGCGCACACATCAGCAGCGTCGGAGATATTAGCCCTAAAGAAAAACCCCAACACGGAAAGCTACCCGGTGCCCCCAGATCCACCGAAAGCGATTTATCCTGACCCGCAGTCCGATTTGCTTCTTTTGGATTCCCCACCCCCTTATCCTCCGGCCCCAAATCCCCTACCACCTAGAGGACCCCCAGCTCCACTGCCCTCGGCACCAAGGGGACCATCCATGATGGAAGAAGAAAGGGTCCCTCAGCGGGCACTAGGAGCCAGAGGGCTATCTCCCCGGACTCCACTGCCCTACCTCTTAGAGAATATGGCCCCCCCGATGGCCAAGGGAATAGACCTCTCCAATATTGGCCCTTTTCCTCTGCAGATCTTTATAATTGGAAAATGCATAACCCAACTTTTTCCGAAAATCCACAGGCCCTTACCGCTTTAATAGAATCTCTTGTTTTCTCCCACCAGCCCACATGGGATGATTGTCAGCAGCTGCTTCAGACTCTCCTAACGACTGAGGAGAGGCAACGGGTTCTTTTAGAAGCCAAAAAAAATGTATTAGGCGCCAATGGGCAACCTACCCAGCTGCCTAACGAGATTGATGCTGGTTTCCCACTCGTCAGGCCAAACTGGGATTTCAATGCCCCGGAAGGTAGGGAGCGCCTGAAATGTATCGCCAGGCTCTGGTGGCGGGTCTCCATGGAGCAGCCAGACGGCCCACTAATTTGGCTAAGGTAAGGGAAGTCACTCAGGCGCCCCAGGAATCTCCAACTGTGTTCCTGGAACGTTTAATGGAAGCCTTTAGACGCTTTACCCCTTATGATCCAACTTCGGAGGAACATAGGGCTACTATAGCAATGGCTTTCATAGATCAAGCGGCCCCTGATATTAAGAAGAAATTACAGAGGCTAGATGGCTTGCAGGGATTTTCGCTTCAGGAGTTAGTAAAAGAGGCAGATAAAGTATATAACAAAAGAGAAACAGAGAAGAGAAGGAAGAAAGAAAGCAGAAAGAGCAGGAAGCCCGTGAAATAAGACGGGATAAGAGACAGGAGAGGAATTTAAGTAAGATACTGGCCACTGTGGTTGGAGGAAGAAATATAGGGGATAGAAATAGGCAGGAAGGGCGAACGGCAGACAGAAGGCGGCCATTAGACAAGGACCAATGTGCCTACTGTAAAGAAAAAGGACATTGGGCGAGAGAATGCCCTAAGAAAAAGAATGGAGGAAGGCCAACCAGAAACAAATCTTAACATTGGAAGAAGAAGAACTTAGGAAAGTCAGGGCTCGAACCCTCTCCCTGAGCCCCGGGTAACTCTTAAAGTGGAGGGGGAACCTGTTCAATTTTTGGTAGATACCGGAGCCCAGCACTCCGTCCTTCTCCACTCAAAAGGTCCTATCTTAGCTAAAAGGTCATGGGTACAAGGAGCCACTGGGAATAAACAATATTCATGGACCACACGAAGGACAGTAGATCTTGGGATTGGACAAGTAACCCATTCATTTTTGATTATTCCGGAATGCCCCTATCCTTTGCTGGGAAGAGACTTGCTCTCCAAAGTGGGGGCTCAAATTCACTTCCAACCGGAAGGTCCCACCATAACTGACAGTAAGGGAAGATTACTCCAAATATTGACTATGAGATTGGAAGATGAATATAAATTATATGAAAAACCTTCATCTCCACGAGTTAATGTCACAGACTGGGTAACTCGGTTCCCGCAAGCCTGGACAGAAACCGCCGGTATGGGGATGGCTAAAAATCGGCCCCCAGTACTAGTGGAACTCAAGGCAACTGCCACCCCAATAACAGTTCGTCAATACCCCATGAGTAAGGAAGCCAAAGACGGCATCCGTCCTCACATACAGAGGTTGCTGGAATTGGGTATTCTGGTAAGATGTCAATCCGCGTGGAATACCCCTCTCCTGCCAGTTAAGAAAACCGGGAAACTAATGATTATCGACCAGTACAAGACCTGCGTGAGGTAAATAAACGAGTGGCGGACCTCCACCCCACAGTACCAAATCTTTATAATCTCTTAAGCACTCTTCCGCCCCAACATACATGATATACTGTTTTGGACCTTAAGGATGCTTTTTTTCTGCCTAAGACTTTCTCCCCTCAGCCAGCCCTACTTTGCCTTCGAATGGAAGGACCCAGCATCAGGATATCTGGCCAACTGACATGGACTCGTTTACCTCAGGGATTTAAGAACTCCCCTACCATCTTCGATGAAGCCTCTTCATCAGGATTTAGCATCATATAGAGAATCAAATCCACAGGTAACGCTACTTCAATATGTTGATGACATCTTATTAGCTGCTGAAACCCAGGAAGATTGTATCAAGGGAACTGAAAAACTGTTAACAGAGCTCGGAACCCTGGGATATAGAGCCTCAGCCAAGAAAGCACAAATATGCCAACAACAGGTCAGTTACCTGGGGTACCTGTTAAAAGGGGGACAAAGATGGCTCACGGAGAGCAGAAAGGATACGGTGGCCCAAATTCCGGCTCCCAAAAACGCCAGGCAGGTTAGAGAATTTTTGGGGACGGCCGGATTCTGTAGACTATGGATTCCAGGGTTTGCTGAGCTGGCGGCCCCATTGTACCCCCTAACCAAAAATAGCACTCCTTTCGTTTGGGGCGAAAAGGAACAACGGGCTTTTGACCAAATCAAACGAGCTTTACTTTCAGCTCCAGCCCTAGGACTGCCAGATGTAACCAAACCTTTTCAATTTATATGTGGCCGGAAAATAAGGGCATGCAAAAGGAGTATTGACTCAGAAATTGGGTCCCTGGAATCGCCCAGTTGCTTATTTGTCAAAAAAATTGGACCCGTGGCATCAGGATGGCCGACCTGTTTAAAGATAATCGCTGCAGTAGCCGCCCTGGTCAAAGATGCTGACAAACTAACTTGAGGACAAAATCTAACGATAACAGCTCCTCATGCCCTGGAGAATGTAATCCGTCAACCACTGGGTAGGTGGCTAACTAATACCAGGATGACCCATTACCAAACCCTGTTGCTAAACTCAGATCGCATCAAGTTTGCTCCAGCCACAGGACTCAATCCAGCTACCTTGCTACCTGATCCCGATTTAGAAGGCTCCACCATCATCCATGATTGTCAGGAAGTGTTGGCTGCAGCACACGGTAGTAGACCTGATCTGACGGACCTACCCCTTCCTGATGCTGATTTTACTTGGTTTACTGATGGGAGCAGTTTCCTGGAAGGAGGTAAGTGTCGAGCTGGAGCAGCCGTGGTAGACGGAAAACAAGTCATCTGGGCAGCTGCGCTACCACAAGGGACCTCAGCCCAACGAGCTGAATTAATTGCCATGACAAGGGCATTGGAGATGGCAGAGAATAAAAAGGTAAACATCTACACGGACAGTAGGTATGCATTTGCTACCGCTCATATCCCGGTGCCATCTACCAACAGAGAGGGTTGCTAACCTCAAGTGGCAGAGAAATTACAAACAAAGATGAAATTTGTGGCTCTATTGGCTGCACTCATGCTTCCCACTAAAGTTAGGCATCATTCACTGCCCTGGACACCAGAAAGACAATACCCCAATAACTAGGGGTAATAATATGGCTGACCAAGTGGCCCGAGAAATAGCATCGGGAGAAGTCATTTTAGGACTGTCAGATAAAGTTCCTGAAAAAACCAGGCCGCGACGAGGAAATCATCCGGCCACAAACAAAAGGGAACTTTGTCCCCTCAGCAAGCAGAATCCATGTTACAACAGATTCATAGATGGACACATCTGGGGACTAAAAAAATGATATCCCTGTTACATAAAACCGGGTACGGAACCCCTGGATTGACGAAATTAGCTGAACAAATTGTACAGGAATGTGTTCCATGTCAACAGGTAATGCTCACAAGGGAAAACTTGAAATTAGAAAAAGGCTCAGGGGAGACCGCCCAGGAACTTACTGGGAGGTGGACTTTACCGAAGTACGTCCTGGAAGGTTACGGTAATAAATACCTCCTGGTTTTTATAGATACTTTTCAGGATGGATTAGAAGCCTTCCCAACGAAGAAAGAAACAGCTGCTGTGGTAGCCAAAAAGATCCTAGAAGAAATTTTTCCTCGATTTGGGGCGCCAAAGGTAATAGGGTCCGACAATGGTCCGGCCTTCGTCGCCCAGGTAAGTCAGGATGTGGCCAGATATTTGGGGACTGGTTGGAAATTACATTGTGCATATAGACCCCAGAGTTCAGGTCAGGTAGAAAGAATGAATAGAACTCTAAAAGAGACCCTAACTAAATTGTCCTTGGAGACTGGCGGTACAGATTGGACGGTGCTCCTTCCTTTAGCCCTGTTTCGGGTTAGGAATACACCTTCCCGATACCATCTTACTCCTTTTGAGGTACTATACGGGGCCCCACCTCCTCTTCTCACCTTAGGAGAAGAAATAAAACCAGACTGTCAAAATAACACTGACTTGTATGCTAGGCTATTGGGACTCCAACTGGTCCAAAAGGAGATATGGTCCCAACTCGCCGAGGCCTACCAACCGGGAACACCGGGAGAAACTCATCTTTTCCAAGTCGGAGACTCCGTATACGTCCATCGGCATCGAACCCAGACGTTGGAACCTCGATGGAAAGGACCATACACCGTCCTCCTCACCACCCCAACGGCCATAAAAGTGGACGGCATCGCTGCCTGGATTCATGCTTCACACGTGAAAGCTGCACCAGCGACGGCATCATCAGGATGGCGGGCCCGAAGAACCGACAACCCGCTCAAACTCAAGCTTCTACAAACCTAAGACTTATAATTTTGATTTTACTGCCTTTACTGACTGTAAGTGATTTTAGCCCTCACCTGCCCCAACGTCTAACTTGGCAGGTAATTTCTCAAACTGGAGATGTAACCTGGTCCATTAGCCATACTGCACCTCCCTGGACCTGGTGGCCAGACCTTTTTCCTGATGTCTGTAAACTGGCCATAGGAGCTCCCTATTGGGATCTAGAGGGTTATTATGATCAGCATAATGCTCCGTCCGAACTTCTAACTAGAGCTGATTACTCTGGAGAGGGTTGTAAAAATCAGGTCCGAAGAAGTTGGCTCAGAACCCTCTCCTTCTATGTATGCCCCGGGTTCCATCGCCCCCGATCCCTGAATTATAAATGTGGGGGAACCGAAAATTTTTATTGCCAAAACTGGGGATGTGAAACCACAGGAGATACTTATTGGAGACCCACCTCAACTTGGGATTTTATTACAGTAACAGCCAACTATACTCATACTTCTTATAGGGGTCCCCAATCTGTCGCCCCCGAATGTTCAGGATGGTGCCACCCCCTCAAAATTTCCTTTAGTAATCCTGGAAAAAGAGATAAAGAATGGATAAATGGCCATTCATGGGGCATTAGATTTTACAAGAATGGATATGATTTGGGAATATTGATGACCCTTAAGCTAAAAATTGAGACTCCCGCTCCTGTGTCGATAGGCCCAAACCCTGTACTTGGCCCCGCCCTGTTACCCCCAAACCCTGTACTTGGCCCCCCCACTGTTACCCCCAGCCCCTAAAAATAACGGGACCTCTGGGCTGAAAGAGACAACGATTAAGCCCGGAACCCCCCAGGATAGAATGCTTTCTTTGGTGCAGGCAGCTTTTACGGTCCTTAATGCTACAAACCCGGAGGCTACAAAATCATGTTGGCTTTGTTATGCTGCCCCTCCCCCTTACTATGATGCTATAGGATATAGTTCTAATTATACTAATGTCAGCTCCCCGGACCATTGTCGATGGAAACAGGAAGGGAACAGTAAATTAACTCTGTCTTCGGTTTTTGGAAATGGTACTTGTGTAGGAGCACCTCCCCAGTCCCATCGACACCTTTGTCATGATTTTAGCCTCCCTTCAGGCTCGGGATATCTTGTACCTCCCCAAGATGGATGGTGGGCATGTAACACGGGGCTAACCCCTTGTGTTTCTCTGGAAGTTCTCAACACTTCAGCTGATTTTTGTGTACTAGTGCAATTAGTTCCTAGACTTATCTATCATTCGGATTCATCCTTTCTAGATGAATACGAGGGAAGAAAAAGATGGAAAAGAGAACCTATAACCCTCACGTTGGCCATGCTCCTAGGACTAGGAATAACTGCTGGGATAGGAACAGGAACCACAGCCCTCATACAACAACCCCAGTATTATGCAAGTTTAAGACAGGCTGTAGACATCGACCTTCGAGCATTAGAAAGTTCCATAACTCAACTAAAGGAATCACTCACCTCACTTTCAGAAGTGGTGTTGCAGAATAGAAGAGGCCTAGATTTGCTGTTTCTTAAGGAAGGGGGATTATGCGCCGCTCTAAAAGAAGAATGTTGCTTTTATATTGATCATTCAGGAACCATTACCAAAACCATGGATAAACTAAGGGAACGCTTAGATAAAAGGCAAAGGGAGAGAGAAAACGAAAAAGGATGGTTTCAATCATGGTTTGATAAATCCCCCTGGTTTACCACCTTAATCTCTACTCTGTTGGGACCTCTTATTGTTTTATTGTTGATTTTAACTTTTGGACCATGTATTCTAAATCGCTTGATAACATTTATTAGAGAACGTATCAGTACTGTACAAGTTCTAACGCTAAGACAACAGTACCAAAGTTTACGAACAGAAGATTGAGATTCCATGATTGGAATCAATAGTCACAAGAAAAAGGGGGAAATGTGGGACTCGAGGGACATTGTTCCAGCTAATGATTAAGAACTCTCCAGACAATAGGGGCTTCTTAGACAATGGGTGAATTTCCAGGATGTCCGGCCCCCTTCCGAGAAGGAGGGAGATAAACAAAATGTAAAAAAGGTATCTGTCAAAGAACCAATCAGGAAGCCTGGGACAGGTTCCCTCTCTGGTCCGAACAGAGGCTAAGAACCTATCATTAAAAATCACAATTGAATCCACACTTTGCATAACAGGAAATTGAGACCTATAAAAATACATGTTCACGCCCTGGGGGGTTCCTTCTCCGGCCTCCTGCGTGAGGACCAAGGAACCCCGGTGCACCGGCCTTCAATAAACCTCTTGCGTTTTGCATCGGCTTCCGACTCTTGTTGTTTCCTGGGCGAGTCGAAACTCCTAGGAGACCGCGAAGGTCTAACACCCCGGCCTGTGAACGCCCTCGTCCCGTGGCACACTGAACTGTGCTCCTCTCAGCCCTCACTCTTCCGATCCGTCCCGGCGACCTCAGTGCCCGCGAGGCTCAGCCGGTCACCCCGGAGCCTCTCCGACCTCAGCGATGTTCTTCTCCCCACCCGAGCATCCCCCTGCCCACGGTCACGCCCTGGGCATCAGGAAGACCGCGGCCCTCATGGTGTATAGCATTCCTCCCTCTCATCACCCCCAACACGGCGTCCTGTCCTCCAGCTCCCTCGCTCTAGTGCCCCTGCATTGATAGCCCCAACCTCCTGGAAACCGCCAGCTCACCGACCACACATCCTTCCACACCATCCGCCAGGCCCCTCCTTACTCCGCGGACCCAGGGCTGGAAACTGTCCCCCACAAACACACCTCCTGTGCTCCTTGCACCCTCCTCCCTACTCACCCCCTGCCTTGTATCTGAGCACCTCAGCACTGAGGACGAAACTCTGAAACTTTACGGAATTGTTTTATCTTAAATCCATGACCAGGGGAGAATTGCTTTTCATTTTCACTCTCACCTACAATACTACATTACACACTGGCAACCCTCCTCCATGCTAATGACCACCAGTCTCCCCCCCCCGCCCCCACCCCCAATAATTCGTGGAGAAGACTGAAGCAATCCCGTGGGATTTCTCAAACTCTCCAAACTGCCTGCTTCTGCCCTGTCACTCTGCTGCCCCTCGGCACACGTGCTCCTTGACTGCACACAGCCCCTCACCTCTGCCCAGGATCCCATGCCTTGCACCTTCTCAGGGACTTTGCGCCTGCAATTACCACCCCTCTCTCCTGAACCAGCACCTGCTCCCTCTACATCGGGGCATTCCACAGCAAAGGGGGAAACCCACCCTCTGCCACCACCCCATTCTGCAGCTACTGGCACATTACTGGTTGCCCTTCAAAGCAAAACTGCTTCAAATTCTGCTGAGATATTCTCTCCTCAACCGCCTTCAATGGAGCTTCTGTTCCAATCACTCCACTGTAATTGGCCTTGTCAAGGCCACCATTAATATCCATACTTCCTGATCCCACAGACACTCTTCAGTGCCCATCCTAGACAACATCTCAGGCACCTTTGGCATATTTGACCCTTGTCTTCTTTATCACTCTTTTTATACTTGCCGGGGGAGGGGGGGAGGGCTTATGTGACAACATATTCTCCTAATTGTACTCGACAAGGTACACATTCTACAGTATGCCTCTTTTGACCTGGAGATTGTACGGGAAGTCTTGGGTCAAATGAAAGACAAGCCAAAGAAAAGAGTGTCCCAGTCACAGGGGGAACAGCCCACAGAGGCAGTGGCAGGCAGAGGTAAGACAGTTCAGACAAGGGAGGTGTGTCAAGAAATGAAGAGGAGCACCAAGGACAGGAGGATTTCACCCCATTCACACTTGGAACTCACAGGGGCACACTCTGTACAATGACCCAACAGTACCTTTGGGCAGAGGGGTGGCTGGAGTTAAGGAATTTAATTTTCTGGAGCTGATCTTGGTTCCTGCTGTGGTGCAGGTGAGATCCAAGGGAGGGATCTGCATCCCCTGAAGGAAGAAGGTAGAAAGTGAGTGAATCCAGACAGAGGAAGCCTAAGCAGGCAACGGGCTAGGTGACCTTGCAGCTGAGGTTGTGGAGGGGACAGCCCTGCCCAGGGGTGGGATGGAGGATGAGACCCAGATTCAGAGGGGTCTGCAGATGCCAGCAGAGTGAGCTGAGGCTGAGTCAGCCAGGGAGCACCGGTTCCCCACCAAGAAGAGAGAGACAAAAATGCAAGTTTCACCAGCCCCACCCATGGGCGGTGCAGGTCAGCATCGCCAGCTGGACCCGGGAGAGGAGAGCTGTCCTTCCCTCAGGGACCACCCAGGCCACTGTGAGCAACACAGGTGTGTCCTGTCGTAGATACCCTTCCCACATTACTGCCAGATGTACGACAAACATACCCTTTCCCCATCTTGGAAAGAAGAGAGGTGGGGTGGAAATGTGAGACTGAGCATTTTCACCAAAACAGACTGAGCATTTGTATATGTGGACCATTCACTTTATTGCATCCAACCACACTTTCCAGATTAGAAGTAAATTCAGTCAGTGGGGTTTTTTCTCCCCTTACTAACCAGTTTGGAGGGTGGACACTCGTGATGAAGATCAGATCAGCCAGGGAGAATAAATACACCAAAGTGCCCGTGGAGTCTGAGGAGCATGAATGAGTCTGTGATCTCAGCAACCCCTCCCCACCAGCTCCTCTTGTGACCATGGGTCGCAGAGGCAAGAGTGGGGCCTGGAGGGGGAAGATGGAAGTCTTCCTGCAACTCCACTGCTGCTTTGAGACCACCACTCCCCACTCCTCGACTTGAAGAGTCACCTGTGAGGATCATCCCAATTCTCGACTCTGTCATCTATTCAACAGTCCTGATGATTCTTAGGAATTTTTGGAACCTGCATCCTGGTCTTTTTGGTTTGGGGAACAGAAAATTACATACCTTGCAAGCACACAGCACTCTGCTTCTACTACCCTGCATCTTTGATTCCTTTCCAGCCAAGCTTCTCGGAAGTGTAGGCTCCAGGAGCATCCTTATCTGGTTACCTCTCGATTCCTCCTCCATGTGCCCCATCCACGGGGCATCCCCTTGCTAACATCTCCCAAGAGCTCCATGTGCCAAACCGTAGTACCCGGTGCTGCACTGGCCACAGAGACATTCCATTTTTAAAAACGCTTTCCTGTGTCAGAGTCTGTGACAGCAGCTCATCCTGGCTTTCCTCCTACCTCTCGGTCCATTACTTCTAAGTCTCACTGTCTGTCCATTTACTTTGATCCCCTCCTAAATCTTGGTTTTCTTTTCCTCTGGTTTCCAACCTCTGCCCCATGCTCTTCCATTCTACACATGATCTTTGGGTGACCACATCACCCCCCAGAGCTTTTACCCATCTGACTTGTTTTCATCTGTATCCCCCTGTACGCTGATGGCTTTGCCCATCACCAAGTCTACCTAAGAAATCTCAGCTGGGCCCCAGAGTCCGCACAGGCTGAGACCTATGGGACATCTGCACTCAGACCTCCCACAAGCCCTGCAAATCTGCTGCTGGCCCCAAACCAATGTTCCCCATCTCATGGATGGGCACTGCCATCTACCCAATTCCTTAAACCAAAATCCCGGGGATGCTGCTGGGTGTGATCTCCACCGCGCCATGACTCCCCTGGACCTGCTTTGGAAAAGGCTAACCCGTGATCTTCATGTTGCCACAGATGTGGATCGTTTCCTCTGTGAGGCCTCGTTCTTGGCAGACACACTCTGAGCGGGTCCTGAGCACAGGCCTACGCCCTGTTTTGGATCTCCGAGGAGAACCTGGGCACTGTAACACGCCTAATAGATTGAAACCCTTGTCTTTAGCAAGACGATGAGTCAGGACATAGCAGTGTAAGCCCATCATTTGGGAATGTGCAGATAAATATCCAGAAGAGATCCCTGAAAGAGAACGTTTGTGCAGGTGGGTGTTCATGGGTGTGCATGAAACAAGGGATTGCTCAGTTGTGCTTTTCACAATAAACATCCTGGTCCTATTTGGTCTTTACCTGAGCACGGGAGTTAATTTGATAACATAAATTATACTAAAAAGTTTAAAGATGCAACTCAGCACACTCAGCAGATAAGCCGACAGCTGATCCTTCTGCATCAACGGCTACAATTCTCAGTCACCTTTAATTTTCAAAGAACTATTCTCATCTGTCACATGGAGTTAGCTCCACAATGTTTCAGAAGTGTTTTCAAGTAACTAAGCACAAGGGATCCTGACAAGAACTAAAAAGTACTAAGCTTCATTAGCAAAAGCAGGATTTTAACTGTAAAGTTTTGGATTCAGGAACATGGAGCAGAGCAAGTACGAGGTCAGTTTTACAACAAGCGTTGGACACGTTGTCCCTTTCCTCAGCCTAAGATATCTGCGAAGCATAGTGGGTCATGGTGAAAACCCGCTTTCCTTGTAGAGAGGAGTCTCAAATTTCAAATCTAAAATGATTTCCTCCTGTAAGGATGGTTCTGTTTCCACAGCTGCAATCTCGGCTTTCATAAGAGAAGTTTTCAGATAATGCTCATGCTGGGGCCACATTCCAGACCTACTACTTAAGACTCTCTGGGGGATGTCCTGCTTTTAAAGCCTCTCCAGGGGAGATCTGATGCACAGCTTAGGTTGAGAAGCATAATTGCATGATGCTTCACCTGTCCTGGTTTTAAATAGAATCTTGAGCTTCAGAACCATGTTTGTTACTAATGAAATTTTTAAAAAATTTTATAATGTGTCTTCTGAGATCTGTTTTCTTTTAATGTTTGTTTATTTATTTATTTGGCTGCGTCGGGTCTTAGTTGCGGCACGTGGGATCTTCGTTGCCGCACACGGGATCTTTTGTTGCGGCGTGCGGGCTCTTTGTTGTGGCGCGCCGGCTTAGTTGTCCTGCGGCATGTGGGATCTTAGTTCCCCGACCAGGGATCGAACCCACGTCCCCTGCACTGGAAGGCGGATTCTTAACCACCGGACCACCACGGACGTCCCCTGAGAGCTATTTTTGACATATTTATTTCACAGCCATATTTAGAACAATTTCAATGACTCGGTTGTGTGTCATGCCCCCAAGTCCCCTTCCTTATCTGACACTCAGGCAGGTGGAGGGGAGGGAACGGACCTCAGTCCTGGGGGCAGGAGGAGGCTGGATGGGGTTCCGTTGTCTTGGTTACCACTCTGCTGAGCATCCCCCCTGGGTTGCTGAGCTCAGGCAGGGGGCCTCATGCCCAGGCTACAGGTATTCCTGTGACCAGAAGTTGGAGCTAAGGGCTGAGATCCGTTACCAGAGAAATGCAAGCTGGGTCCATGAGATTGGAGAAGAATGGAAAAACAGCTAAGTAGAATTTCAGACGCAGGATGGATTATGGGAGGCTGCCCAGAGCCACTGACTTGTGGTCACACAAAGGGCGCCTGTGCATGAACACACAGAGGCACGCTAGACATGTGTGCTCACTAGCAATTCTGTCCTGACGCGCACAGTGACTGTTTCTGGAGGGAGCATCTAGCACATATGGAGGAGGTCGGACCCAGAACATGGGGGGGGGGGGGCGGGATTCCTCATTGTGACAAAAGCAATGGCATATCTTTTCCCGCATGACTTACTTGGACATCTGCATTACATTTCCTAAACTGCTTTATTGAGGTATAATATACACACCACAAATCACACCCATTTAACGCACCCAATGCAGTGACTTTTAGTAAATTTACGCAGTTGTGCAACCCTCACCATAATCCAGTTGTGGCACATTGCCAGAACCACAAAGAGATTCCGTGTACCCATCAGCCGTCAATCCCCAATAGCACCTCCAGGCCCAGGCATCCTCTAATCTAATTTCTCTCTCTGTAGGTTTGCCCTTTCTGAGCATTTCATATAAACTGACTCCTGCAGGAAGGGGCCTATTGTGTCTGAGTTCTTTCACTTAAGCATAATGCTTTGGAGGCTCACCCATGCTGTAGCAGAAAGCAGAAGTTCATGTTTTGCACGCTGCACAGGCTAGAACCTTCAGTCAATGTGGGATAGAAGTGGCTGAAGCAGACATCCTTGCCTTGGCCTGGATCTCAAGAGGAAAGCATTCATTCTAACACTAGTAAATATGACAGGACGAGAGCTGGATGTTTCTCGGGGATGTCCTTCAGCACAGTGAGGACGATCCCCTGTATCCCGAGTTGGTTGACCGTTTTTTTTTTTTTTATCATGAATGGGTCTTGAATTGTGTCAAATGCTTTTTCTTTGTCTACCAAGGTGACAGGTGGTTTCTGTCCTTCATTATATTAACATGGTGCTTGCCTTAACTGAAGTTGAATGTTAAACCAATATTGCAATCCTGGGATAAATCCTGCATAGATAGCCCTTTGCAAATGTTGCTGGATTTGGTTTGCTAATATTTTGTTGAGGATGTATGTATCACTATTCATGATAGATATTGGTCTATAGCTTTCTTGTGACGTCAAGTCTGGCTTTGGTAGTGGGGTAATACTGTTCTCACAGGATGAGTTAGGAAATGCTCCCTCCTCCCTCCTGTCTATTCAGGAAGAGTCTGTGAAGGATGGATATTATTTCTTCTTTAAACATTTGATAGAATTCACCAGTGAAACCAGGAGGCCCAGGGCTTCCCTTTGTGGGAAGGATTTTAAATGAATGATTCGATATCTTTACTTGCTATAGGTACATTCCAATTTGTTATTTGGCCATTGCGGTTTGTTTTTTCTTTTTTAAAATAGATCTTTATTGGAGTATAATTGCTTCACTATACTGTGTTAGTTTCTGTTGTACACCAAAGTGAATCAGCCATATGCATACATATGTCCCCATATCCCCTCCCTCTTGAAGCCTCCCTCCCACCCTCCCTATCCCACCCCTCTAGGTCATCGCAAAGCACCGGCCATTGCGTTTTAAGCCAACTCCCATCCAATATTTTCTGGCCTCTTGGTGCCTGTGGCTCGGTCTCTGGCCTAGAATTTGACATGCTGGACATGTCTGGACATCACAGGATTCTGGCTCCTACTCTGTAACTTGGGAGAGTATGCTGTCTCAGATGGGACCCCCAGACCACCTACACCCAATACACAGGTTGGGGATACAGACTTTGAGGTGGGGATGGGGTGGCGCTGCTGATTCCCTCATTTACACCCGCCCATCCATCCTCCAGGCGCCCTCATGCAGGCTGTGGGTAATTCTGCACTTGGGACTGGCCTCGGCAAGTACCCAGCATACCCTGCTCCGCTCCCCCCACCCCTGCCGCCATGTCCACTTCATCCCACCCTGATCCTTGTCACTCCTCTCGTCTCCTAGCAACCCAGCCTCACAGGGGATCAATGATGCACTTGCTACCACATCTATGGGTGTCAGATCTCTGTCTGATTAATGACTCAACTCCCAAGGGCAGGGACTGGCTCTGCAATTCCTCCTCACCTCCCCGTCTCAACAGCCAGCCTGGCATGGAGTGGGGGGATGTAACGGATACAGTGAAGACCTTCATGATTGGCTAAATGGTTGATTGTGGTTGGCAGGATTGACCTGGGTTGGCTGCTGGAGTGAGCCCATGACATCACCACCCTGGTGAACTCGTGCCAGGTGGGGATGGTTATCCCCGCCCCAGTGCACTGTGGGCAGGATCAATGATGTATCTTACCCAGACTTGGTGCCACCAGCTGTGAACGGACACTGAAGTCACCAGCTCTTCCCACTTCTCCCCAGCCTTTACGGAGAGAACAGTTGGGGATGCTTAAGAGTGTGGGCTCTGACAGAAATAAACCCCTATGACAAAGGAGCCAAGAATATACATTAGGGAAAAGGCTGCCTCTTCAATAAATGGTTCTGGGAAAACTGGACCACTTTCTTACACAACATACAAAAATAAACAAAAAATGGATTAAAGCCTAAATTGTAAGACCTTAAACCATAAAACTCCTAGAAGAAAACATAGCCAAGTATGCTCTTTGACACTGGTCTTAGCAATAATTTTTGGGATATGTCTCCTCAGGCAAGGGCAGCAAAAGCAAAAATGGACAAACGGGAGTACATCAAACTAAAAAGCTTTTCCACAGCAGGGGAAACCGGCAACAAAACAAAAAGGCAACCTGCTGAATGGGAGAAGATATTAGCAAGTGATATATCCGAAAAGAGGTAGATAGCCAAAACATCTAAAGGGCTCACAGAACTCATTATCAAAACAAAACAAAAAACAAACCAAGAGCCCGATTAAAAAGTGGGGCAAAACACTGAATAGACATTTTTCCAAAGAAGATAATACAGATGGCCAACAGGCATATGAAAAGATGCTCAACATCACTAATCATCAGGGATTGCAAAATCAAGACCACAGTGAGGTGCTTCCTCATACCTGTCAAGTGGCTATTATCAAAAAGACAATAACAAGTAAGCAATGTGGGCGAGGATGTGGAGAAAAGGAAACCCTCATGCACTGTTGGTGGGAATGTAAATTGGTGCAACCACTATGGAAACAGTGAGGGTTTCCTAAAAAACCTAAAACTAGAACTACCATATGATCCAGCAATTCCACTTCTTTTTTTTTTTTTTTTTTTCGGTACGCGGGCCTCTCACTGTTGTGGCCTCTCCCGTTGTGGAGCACAGGCTCCGGACGCGCAGGCTCAGCGGCCATGGCTCATGGGCCGAGCCGCTCCGCAGCATGTGGGATCTTGCCGGACCGGGGCACGAACCCGTGTCCCGTGCATCGGCAGGCGGACTCTCAACCACTGCGCCACCAGGGAAGCCCCAATTCCACTTCTTGGTATTTATCTGAAGAAAACAAAAAACACTAATCACAAAAGCTGTATGTACCCCTCTGTTCACTGCAGCATTATTCACCCTAGCCAAGATATGGAAGTGCCCATTGATAGATGGATCGATAAAAAAGAAGTGGTATGCATATACACAACGGAATATTACTCAGCAATAAAAAAGAATGAAATCTTGCCATTTTGACAACATGGATGGACCTAGAGGGTGTTATGCTAACTGAAATAAGGCAGACAGAGAAATACAAATACCACACGGTTTTATTTGTATGTGGAACCTCAAAAACAAAACAAGTGAGCACAGGGAACAAAACAGAAACAGAGTTAGAGACACAGAGAACAAACCGGTGGTTGCCAGAGGGGGAGCGGGTGGGGAGTTGTGTAAAATAGGTGAAGGGATTAGGAGGTACACACTTCCAGTTATAAAATAAATAAGTCACGGGGATGAAATGTACATACACAGAATATAGTCAATAATATTGTAATAAGCCTGTATGGTGACAGATGGTAACCAAACTTATCGTGTTATTCATTTCCTAATGTTTAAAAGTGTGGAATCACTTTGTTGTGCGCCTGAAACTAATGTAATATGGTATGTCGGATTTAATTAAAAAATAAAGAGTGTGGGCTCTGAATCGAGTATGCCTAGGTTTGTGGGTCACTCCTCCTCTGACGGCCTGTGTGACTCTGAGCAGCTCCCCTAGCTTCTCTGTAGTCTCTGCTTTCCCACCTCATCAACTAGGATTATTTTACATTGAGCCTGCTATCACAGTTGAGGCATCTTGGGCACAGAGAGGTTAGGTCAGCTACCCCAAGTCATTCAGGTAATACGTGTTTGAGCCCCAAAGGCAAGGAATACTCAACAAGTCCAAACTGAACCCATCCACAACCCCTCCCCACATAGCTGCACCTCCTCTACTGTTGCCTAACTCAGGGCAAGGCAGCCTTCTCCCCAGCTGCTTAGGCCAGAGATCCTTAAGGCCATCCTTGCCTGCTGCCTCTCTCTCACCACCCTCTCAGTCATCAAGCCCCACCTTTCTGCCTCCTAAGTCTTTCTAAGCAAGATCCTGACACTTCTCTCCATCGGCACAGTGAGTTCCACGTCACCCTCATCTCTCTCCTTGACCACCACCAGCAATCCTGATGTTTTCCAACGCATTGTCTATCCTACTGCCTGAGGAAGCTTTCTTAAGTCCTAACCTGGGCATGACAGCCCTGCTCAAAACTCTGCAGGGGCTGCCCGCTGCTCTTAGGATAATGTCCAGCCTCCTGGACTAAGCACAGCAGGCCTTGCCTGCCCCCAAACGTCTGATCGTCACCAGACCCCCTCCTTCCGCTCCAAGCCCCACTTGATATTCCAGCGCACCCAGACCTCTTTCTGTTCATCAGATGGCTGGTGTGCTCACACTCATCCTCCCTCGCCCCCCCTGCCCGCCCTGCTCCCGGCCCCCACCACCCACAGATTTCACAACCTCACACGTGCTGTTCCCTCCATCTTACATGCCCTTCCTCCCTCCTCATCTGTCTGATTCCTTCTTAGGTTCAGCTGTCAGGCTGGGTAGAGCAATTTCCATTTTTCCTGAGGAGTACCTGGATGAAAAGTCACAGTTACCAGATTTGATATTTTTACCGAATGGAAGGTGATGGAGATTTCATTATGAATTCCCCACACGGACACACGTTTTACTGTGGTTCACAGTGAGCTGATTTGAAATGCAATCTGATGGCTGAGTTTTTCTGGGAAAGGCTTCCTTACTAAGAACAGGATACAGACAGAAAAGCTCTCTCGCCTTATGTTATACGGGCCCACTGTTGCCTTTGAATATGACCTTTGGAATTTGGCCACAGTTTTGGAAGCATAGAGGGATCCAGGGTGACCACCTGCTTCACAGTGAGGAGGGATAAGCTGAACAATGGGAAAAAAAATCTGTCACTTTATGGTATCTGTGACCCAGTAAATTGAACAGGCTTTGAACTGCCCTACCCATGGACTTTGTTTTGATGAGATTTTCACTATAGTTTATAGTCTGAGTTTCTGTTAGGACAGGAGAAAGTATATTAACGGGTCCTCCCCATGCAAGGCTGTGATTTACTAGTCCCCTGTGATCATCAGGGAGGCAAGGATCAGCTGCGCACTCAGTATGGGGACCCTCTTAGGGAATCTGACAGCACCTTCCTGCAACTCCTTAGGTGTCCCCACTGCTGGTTCTGCCTGCTACAGACTCAACTGTGAGGACTGACTTCATTCAGTACAACTCCTCTGAGCAGAGCACACCTAAGTATGAAATGAAGTGTGTGCCTTTGATATGTAAAGACAATTAAAAAGATGGAAATGGCACCAGTTCCACCGCCACTACCCCAACCCCCACCCCAGCCAGAGGATGGAGTAGATGCCCAGAGGCCCCCGGCATGCTTGCCTCCACACTGATGTGTCCCTAACACAGGGCGCAGTGTAAAATGGTTCACCCGGAGCCTAGTTACTGAGCTAATGGGAGCCGGGCATATGCGGTTTTATTCCCCATAGATCCAGAGAAGTATCAACCCCCGCCTTCCATAGACGAGGAAACAAGCTCAAAGAGGTTAGGTCGCTGATGCAGTAAAGGCTGGATCTGGCAGTCAAGCCCTAGTTCTGCCCGACTGCAAAGCCCGTCTTCTTTGCGGTCACGACAACCCACTTGGCTTGTGATTCAGGTGCCGAGATGCAGATGTTGTTCCGTGACAGGAAAGTCATCATTGTCCCAATACCATGTCCACCTGTGAAATGCAGGAACCCAGTAGGGCAAAGCCACCCTGAAAGGTTCTAAGACGCTCTCTGTGTTTGCCTTCGCAGGAGCTGCCTTGCAGCCAAGAAACTGGAGTCCACCGGCGCAAAAGGATTGCCTCAGAGCCAACGGCCGGGCAGGACTTCAGCCTCCCCTGTGTGTGGGGGGGCACTCTGCCATATCAGAGAGGCTTTGCAATCAACCCTCCCCCAGTTATATCTCCACCAGTCTCACTCTATTTATCAGATGGAAGGAACTGAGAGGCAAGCAGAGGCAGAGGAAGTGTTTGTAGTGGCTGCATGACAGCTCTGGAGCTGACCCAGCTGCCATGGTGGTCTGGAGCCAACAGACTGAGAATGGAAATCTGGCTCCACCCATGTTCATGTCTCTGCTCTTCAGCTTGTGTCTGTAAACTGTGGATGATCGAAGTGCCACCTAAAGAACCTCCCCACCCCTGAGAAGTGTGTCCTGACCAAACACCCACACACCACACACCCCCGACCCCGCACACTATGGCAGGGGGTCAGAGGCTCTCTTCTGTGTTCCTAGGGTTCTATGATTTAAATCCTGCCATGGGTTTTCTCACACAACAGGGGGCAGTCATCTGCTTGCAGGTTGCAGCCCCCATCATCCCTGCATCCCCAAACTGGCCCCAGTAGCGGAGACCTAGTGTCTGGTCGGTGCTTCGAACTTGTTTCCTCAGTGAATGAAGGACCTCGACTCAAATGTACTTGGTCAATAAAGGGTAGCTCTTCTTGGACCAGTTATTTCTGTGTTAAAAATGACACAGGAGAATGGAGTAAACAGGGCATATCTCGAGTCAGATTCTCTTCCCTTTGGTGGGGGGAGGAGCATTGCATCTTTCATACGATCCCTAATTCCGGAAACTCCTAACCAAAGAGGCTGCAACGTTCATTACACACGTGTGGGTCACTCTGTTGCCCCATCAGCCACAGTTCTGGCCTCACAGTGGAACTTGGGTCAAGATCCTTAAAGCACCGGTCAGTTCACTGAATGTTTCCCAAGTACCAAGTGGCTGGTGCCCAGTGTAGGCCCCGCAACTACGTGTCCAATCGATGGACTGTTGAATGAACGCAGGCTGCTAGTGGAGTCTGTGATGCTGTGCCCAGAGCACAGGTGGCCATGGAGTCAGGGACCTGAGCTCAGTTAGGAAGGGCATGTCAAGTCCAGGTGAGGCCATCAGTCTCACTCGGAGCTGCCCCTCACGCGGTCCTCCTAGTTCCTTGCTTGCTCCACCTCGACTCTCTCTGCTCTTCCCCCACGTCCTGCCTCTCACTCCTTCTAAGGCCTGGCACAGGCTTGTCATTCAGTATCTATGATCCCTCCTTGTCCTTGTCAGTCAGCTGACTGAGCAGATACCCAGCTGACCATTTTTTTGTTTGTTTTTTTATGTATCCCCAGACATCCAGCACAGTGCCTTGACCATAGTAGTTGGAGCTTGGTGAACGATTCAAGGAATAAAGTCACTGTTTGTCACACACACACACACACACACACACACACACACACACACACACACACAGACACACACAGACACACACACACACACACACACACACACACACACACACACACACACACACACACACACACACCATCAGACTTATCCGGATCAGTGCACAGTGTCTGGGCAGCCACCCTGACCTGGATTAGGACATAAGGAGCACTGGTAGTTTTGCTAGAGGGCAACTTTGAGCTTCCCTCAGGTGCCACAGCACCACTCTCAGCAGGGCTAAGAAGCTGTCTGTGTCTGTTAGGGGTAAAGACTGAGACTTCCTGCCTTCAGACACTCAGCGCCCCCTGGTTAGGGTTGATGGCGGTTCCTCAGAACGCTCATCACTAAAGTGCCGTGACGCCCTCCCAGAGCTCAGACCAGGGAGCCTTCTCCCAACAATAATGGAGTACCCTACCCTGTTACAGAATGGGAATTATAGCTGTTTACCCCTCTTAAATGTGGTTCCTCCCCCTTTGCATTCACAATCCACATTTCTTCCTTGAGTCACCCATCCAACTCTGCTAATTCCCAACGGGTTACTGCACCAAGCTGCACCTGCATCTCACTTGCTGTGCATGGCTCTATCTGGGAGGGTCGGATCTACCTACTGAGCTACGCATTTTCTGTCTCCCTTCCCTTCTGAATCTGGAGGCTCCCAGGCACCAAGAAAAGTGCTCCAGTTGGCCCACAAAAGGGGCGGTGCTGCAGGGGAGGCTGCAACTCTCATCCACAGCCTGGGTCAAAGCAGGACTGCGTTACAAGCGCCACACGCTGCCCCACTGTGCCACGGGAGCCAAAAGAGCAAAGGTCTAAGAAGTCCTAATACAGACACTTATGTGGATAGAACACCAGTCTCTTCCTAGGGACCTGTGAGTTGTTGTTTTGGGTTTGGGCTTATATCGTCCGTGGCCTTTTTCACAACGCTTGCAGACTTAGCTAACCTTCCATCAGGACCTCTCTGCTCCCCCCACACCCCACACCCCCCACTGTACCAAGATCATACTCCTCACTTAGTGTGCTGACTGGGTTTTCACTTGGCAAGGATACCAAAACAATTTTTTTTCATCCTGAAACGTCAAGATACCTAAGAGAACAGGTCTTCGGAAAAAACTAGTTTCAAATTATAATAGAAAAACTGGCTACGTAACAATGAAGATACAGCACATTAAAAGGTTATTTGGGGGCTTCCCTGGTGGTGCAGTGGTTGAGAGTCCGCCTGCCGATGCAGGGGACACGGGTTCGTGCCCCGGTCCGGGAAGATCCCACATGCCGTGGAGCGGCTAGGCCCATAAGCCATGGCACTGAGCCTGCGCCTCCGGAGCCTGTGCTCCGCAACGGGAGAGGCCACAACAGTGAGAGGCCCGTGTACCGCCAAAAAAAAAAAAAGGTTATTTGGGCATTATCTAGATTTCACACTCAAGAGAAAAACACTTAATATGTAGTCTACTGCCTTCCAGGTTTTTTCTCTGCATTTTTAAAGATTAGGAGATGGGGGGAGGTAATGTCTTCATACTTTTGTGTCTGTTGTTCTGTTTATCATTATAGTATGGTTATGCTACTTCCCATAATGATGAGGATGAGGATGCTGATACTGATGTCGGTAGAAGCAAAGACATGTATAGAGCTTGATATGGACCAGGAAACTGTTCTCTGTGACGTGTGCATATTGACACGACACCCGTGGTCTTTCATGCACTTAGGAGACATCATGCTCAATCCATACACAGATCCATGGTAATCTGATTCATGCCGATGGACATGTTCACTTGCCTTTTGATCCAGAGGACACTGGACACTGCAGTGTATTCCAGATTTGGGGGTCAGATACCACACCTCTCTGTTTCTTTCAGGCCTGCGTAGCAATCTGACTCACTTCTTGCCGGCCAGGTGACTTTGGGCAAGTTCCTTCACCCGTTAACCTCTACGTGTCTCAAGCTTCCTCATCTGCAAAAAGGGATGATAACATTAAAAATGCTTACCTCATAATGTTGCTGTGAGTACTCAGAGACCTTATTACAACTTATACATATAGAGAGTTAAACACAGTCCAGAAGGGTGAGCTTTTATTCTTGTGTCTCTTCACTTCGGTTTCTGCTTGTACCCATATCTCTCTCCCTGCCCCCGTTGCTTTCTCCTCAACCACTCCCGCTCCACTCTCTCTCCCCTTTGGCCCCCTCCTCAGACTCTCCATCCAAAAACACTGTTTACCATCTCCTCAGGATGTAACTCAGAAAATATTCACACCATCACCCTTTGGTTAAAAAAACGTGAATATTAGTGGAAGAAATAAGAAACACCATAAAACCGGCAATGGTGAAAACTACACAAGAAATAAAGTCCTACTGATGAAAGTTTGAGTATTAATACTTTTGTATCTTCATAAGATTCAGATATTCAGAATTTGATACAGAGAATTAGGCTTCATAAAAATAATGCCCCCCCAAAAAAGGGCTATATGATAAGGTCCTGGGCCTTTAAATTTCCCTCTGGAATGTTTTTTAAAATGTATATACTCATGTTCTACTACAATCGTCCAGTGATCACTTACTTTCCCATCATTATACAAATCATACGAAGAGGTCATTAGACTTCTAATTTCCTAGAGAATAGGCACTAAACTTTCCATACGAGCCCCTGATGAAACCCCAGCATTGTATTTAGGCTTCACAATATCCCCATAAGGAGAGTTAAATACTCATTATGCTAATACACACACACACACACACACACACACACACACATACCCACACCCATGCCCCATACATTCAGTTCTTGAGTCCCTGAGAGGCTGAAGTGATAGTGCAAAGTCCATGTGGTGAGTCAAAGGTGGTCTTGACATTGTTTCTCTGGAACACTCTCCAGGGAAATGTGGGAACGGTAACACTATTAACAGCAGTAATGACAACAGCTAGAATTCACCAGGAACTTGTCACATGCTGAGCACTGTCCTGACAACTTCCCATGTCTTAACATGGTCAGTGCTCTAAACTGCCCCCAAGAAGTAGTTACATTTACTCCTAACTAGTGTTTCCATGTTACTAATGGAGGAATTGAGGCACAGAGATGCTAAGTAGCCCGCTCAGTGTCACCCAGCAGTAAGGGGTGGAGCCACAGGTCTGTGGAGGCATTGTGGAAAACTCAAGTGTGTTCTGTATTTATTCAGTCAAGGGCAAGATCCAATGGCTACTGCAAAATATGTAGAAAAACAGCTAACACATAACACAAATTGACCTTACAGCATGGAACTGCACACTAAATAGAAATCTGGTTTCTTCAGAAATCTTTTAGATGGAGGCTTGACAGGATGGAATCAGGATGTTTTGTGGAACAATGATCTGAGAGCCTCCTTAGAACAGCAGACAGCATGTCAGTCTCCTAGCCTGAAGGTCTTGGGTTTGTGCATCAGAGAAGGCAGCAACCTCTGTCACCTCCACATGCTCCGATGGAGAGAGAAACCTGCCAGTAGGGAAAATAAGACTGTTCGTTCCTCTGCTCTGGTAGTACCCAGACAAATTGTCCATGTCAATCAGAACTGAGGAATTATTAAAAAAAAAAAAAAAACACAAAAATGCAGATTCCATGATCCGCACTCAGTGAATCTCATTTAGTGTGGCTACAACGGTGCCCTAGAATCTTTGATTTTTCACTCTGCCTGGGAAACTCTCAGGAACTTTAATAAAACTCCTTTGGTAGCGAGACTGTCTCCAATGTACTGACTCTTCCCAGGACAAACACACAGTTGGGAAGACCAACCTGAGAGCACAGGAGAGAGAACGTAAAGGACACAGCGTGAGAGTCAAACCAAGGGCAGGGCAGCGGATCTTCTGAGAAGGACACCACACCCCACTGGCCTGTCTCTCTGAGGCTTCAGGTTTATCTCAGATCCATTCTCTTCATGGCCAGTGGATGGAGGTGGTGAGAGGAGATGACCTTTGAGATGCCACATGGCCTGGGCTTTTCTCGGGGGCCGTGGGACACAGACGATATGAGGTTATATGATCTATTCTCCCCACCTCCAGTCAGCCTCTGCTTCTCTCTTGCACCCTCACTCCCTCCATGCCACACAAGCCCAGAGCAACCAGAATTTAGAAAAATGTCTTCCTTCACCGATCAGACAACCTGCCCCTGACCTGAGGAGATCTTCTCCCCTCTTCTCCTCTCAGCTGTCCTCCTCTGATCTGATCTGCCGTGCCGAAGCAGACAGCCTTCCCTAGTAGCTTAAAGCCCTCGCCTGGCCCGTGACTCTGGTAACGCAGCCTGGAGAGGGCTCGTTCTCTCTGAGAAGGACCCCAGACCCGGGAGCCAAGAGCCACGACGACCACAGAACCATCCTAACACTGATGCCCACGGCCGTGATTGACCTTGGAAACGAAGCCTTACCTCACACCCCGTCTGTCCCTGAACCATTATCTTGTCACAGAAAGCAAGACAGACGAGGAAGGTGCCTGGAATCCTTCCTGGGGAGTCCTGTGTCCTACTCATGCTGCCATGCTATTTCCCCAGACCAAACCCTGACGTGGACCATATCATTCCTATCCTTTTGATGAGAATAAGAGGGTCTGGGGATACCTTCACAAAATCCTATTCTCGTGGTTGATAACCAGTATGTTATGTGGTTTACTACCACAATGGTGCACCTGGTAAGTAGGTGGAAGCTGACAGGAAGTTTCAGAGGGTAGGTCTGGGTGCTGAAATGATTGGGAGGAGCTACCGGCATCTGTGGGCTGAGGGTTACAGGGAGGCAAACCACTTTTAAGCAGAGAGTTAAATAAAGTGGATTTTCCATGATTGTAATTTACCCGTGAATTAAGGGAAGCCTGAATGTTGCTTTCTCTGGAAACTTACAAAGAATCCTTGAGTGTTTTTAGAGAACACATACTGAAGGCAATTCTCTTACTGGCCTTGAGCTTGATGCAACACACAGTGTCGCTTGGTAGCTGAGGTTGTACACGCTACAGGAATGAGGGGAATCCAGCTGTACTGACTAGATGGATCTTCAGGATATGCTGTTAATGGATGGGAAAAATTACGTGGGAAATGCTCATAGTGTGATCTGCCATGGGTTGCTGAACAAAGCCAGATAAGCCCATTGTCTTTGAGCACCGAGGTTTTGCTTCCACGTCTGTCTCCTCACCAGACTTTTAACTCCTTCTCAGAAGGCTGGAAAACACATCCGTTCATCCTGGTGTCCTCAGGGCAGAGGACCTGAGACACGGTAGAAAGTCAGTCCACACTTGTGGAGCTGACGTAACGGGTGAAGGACTGGACCCCAGTGTCTTAATGACGAGCGAGAAGGATGTCAGTCTGCAGAGGGGAGGGAGGGGAATGCCACAGGTCTTAGGACCCAGGCAGCGCAGTGACACCAGCCTACACTGCAGTACTGATGTCAGTTACATCCCTTAGGGTTCCAGGACTCAGCCATTTAAATACAGGTGTCATTAACCATGAAGGTCTAACTTAGAAAGCCAGGAACCTTACGGCTTAGTTTTTTGTATGAACCTTTTGTAGCTGAGGCACCTGAGGCACCAATTCAGGCACAGCATACTCTGGTCACTAGTATGTGACCAGACGTACTCTGGTCACTAGTATCCCGACCAGGCTGAGGCTGCGTCGGGATATTCAGGGCTCACACACAAGAAGGGTAATTCCGAGGCATACATGTATCCCTAGAAACAAAGGGTTCACAACTGCTAGGTTGCCCCGAGCAGGACATACATCAGGCAGGCAGGACAGCTCCTGGGGCCCCAGTGGTGGCCTCCCACCCAGGGACCTGCCCCCCTAGGACTCCCTGTCCAGTTTGAATAATCCATCTGAGGCCTTAGTTTCAGAGGCACTGCCTGGAGGCAGCCCGTTCCAAGCAGTTCTGTCTGTCCGGGACCCCAGCGCATCCTCTTTCCGAGGGTGGCTGACACCTGGAGGTGCTCTGCATGCACCATCCAGGGGCTGGGGCCACTCCTGCGGCCCCACAGTCAGAGCTCCCTCAGGTGTGACTGGAGCCTCAGCAGACAGTTTGCATTCAAAGTGCTCACTGGATTGGGGTTGACATATATACACTAATATGTATAAAATAGATAACTAATAAGAACCTGCTGTATAAAAAAATAAATAAAGTAAAATTCAAAAAGAAAAAAAAAAAGTGCTCACAGCAGCTTGGAAGGCTGCATGGGGAGTATTCCTTTAGGAAACATAGAAAATTCCCAGGAACAGACAAGATCATTAATGCCCTCGCTCCCTCTCTACACTTCCCCCACCAGGTGCCAGGGGTGGTGTGTTCTCCATTGTTATACAATCACTGTGTACAATCCTGAAATCAAAACTTTACATTTCGGGGCTTCCCTGGTGGCGCAGTGGTTGGGAGTCCGCCTGCCGATGCAGGGGACCCGGGTTCGTGCCCCGCTCCGGGAGGATCCCACATGCCGCGGAGCGGCTGGGCCCATGGGCCATGGCCGCTGAGCCTGCGCGTCCGGAGCCTGTGCTCCGCAACGCGAGAGGCCACAACAGTGAGAGGCCTGCGTACCGCAAAAAAAACACAAAAACAAACAACAAAACTTACATTTCTTTAATTATCCCCTAATGTCCCCCTAATCTTTTGTATGGAAGGGCTGTAGGCAAGAGTACTTTCATAGCAAAACGTGTTTTATAATCTAACTGTAAAGACATTACGTTTAGCAACTGGCCAGGACAAAATCGTGAATTTTTAAAAATTTTCAAAATGGGTTGACACAGCCTCCTGTCCTTTTGTCTGTCTCACTGATCCCGTGAGGAGGCTGGAAAAGCTCATTCTCTTGCACTGAAGAGTCATATGCCTAACGTCTCGTCTCAGTTGTCTCAAAGATCCAGATGCAACAGCCACAACGTACAAAGCCATTTTTAAAATTCCCCCTTTTCCCTCTCCCAGGGACGCTTTACTCAAACGCCTAGCAGTAAACTGACACTCACCAGGGTACCGCACAGCGGCCGGGTAGCTCGGGCGCGAGTGCTGGGAGGGGCTGCTGCTGCTGCTGCTGCAGCAGCAGCCGCAGCCGCCGCCGCCGCCGCCGCCGCCAAGTTGAAGAAAAGCCTGCAGACCTTTTTCCCCTTCTTGCCTCTAGTTTATCTGAAGCTTTCTCCAGCCCAGAACCTGATTTTACTTGCTTTCTTCCGCTTGTAGGAGAGAGCAAGTCAAACTTTTAACATTTTTTGGCCGACCCAGAGTTCACCTTTTGTAAGGTTTGCATCCTTTCCCCCCAGGCCTGGAGGAAATAACAAACACCAAAGTCAGGAGCTGGCTGCACTCCCCACCCCCACCCCCCGCCACCCCACTCACATCAGGCAGCACAGCAGAAGCAGCCGAGGATGCAGTGCGCTGACTCTCCTGGATCTGGATCTTTTGTTTTCAAATTCTGTAAGTAACACCTATCACAACAGTCAGTGGCTCAGCTGCTGTTTCATAGCACGGGTACATCCACAGTCAATGAGCACAAAAAGATCGTCATCCCTACTGCTTCATCCTCCCTTTACTCAAACAAGGCTTTCACCGTATTTCAGCGAGTCACAGTCTCGCTAGTGAATCCACAGCTGCCACCACCGTTTCAGATGCCCCAAGACCACCCTTGCTTTTGATGAATTCCTAGGAGGACCCCAAGGACCTAGCACATAGTCATCCTCATGGCTAAGATTTACTGCAGCAAAAGGATACAAAGCCAAATCATCCAGGGGGAGAGGTGCACTGGGCAACATCCGGAGGAAACCAGCGCAAGCTTCCAAGAGTCCTTTCCTAGTAGATAATCACGCAATTTGTCCCTCGGCAACGGATCATGACAACGCGTGTGAAATGCTGTCCACCAGGGAAGCTCCTGAGAAACCCGGGGCCTAGCACATAACAAGATTTCAGGTTCCCAGGAGGAAAGCAGGTGTTTAGCATAAAACATACTGTTTGGACAGATGGAGGAGTAAACTACACTTCTGAAGGAGGCAACGGTGGGAAACCTCTTGAAATCCAAGTTCTCAGACGCGACGTGAGGGCCAAAAAGCCAGCCCTTCTAAGGATTATAGTCTCAGGCCTGCTATGTTAACTCTATTCTGCACAGTACTCAACAGCAAAGCTTCAAAATACATGACCAAGTCAGAACTGGAAGAACTGAAACAAACAAATCTACAAGAACAGCTGGAGACTTCAACAACCTCAGTAATACACAGAACGGAGAGAAAGCAAATTAGAATGCATGGGTGAACCGAATGTTCTCACAGGTATAGAACCCTCCACATAACAATAGCTGAATATACCACATTCTTTTCAAGTGCATATGGAAGTTTCACCAAGGTAGACTATATCCTGGGTCATAAAACAAATATGACCAATTGCAAGATAACTGCAATCATACAAAGAATGTCGTCTGACCAAAAGAGAAAAACCAACCGATAAGTAAGCCAAAGTTAGGAGGAAAATCTCCAAACACAAGGAAATTAAAATCACATACTTCTAAATAATCCATGGACCAAAGAGCAAGGATCAAGGAAAGTTACAAATTAATTTAAGCAACATGAAATGAAAAACAACCTACCAAAATCTGCAGGATGCAGGTACAGCAGTGCTTAGCCGTAAATGTACAGCATCAAATGCTTGTATTAGAAAGAATAAAGAACCCAAATCAATAATGAAGCTTCCACCTTAAGAAACTAGAAAAAGAAAATCCAAATAAATTCAAAGCAAGCAAATAAGGGAAACAGAGATTGGAACAGTTATCAGAAAAAGAATAGAGTTAATCAACGAAACCCAAAGCTGGTTCTTTCAATAGGTCAATACAAATTCATAAACTTCTACCCAGACAGACAAAAAAAAAAAAGGCAAGATAACTAAAGACACAACTTACCAACATCAGGAATGAAATAGGTTACAGATCCCACAGAAATTAAAAGGATTCTATGAATAATTCTACATAATTACTTTTGGCAATTTAGGCGAAATGGAACAAACTATCAAAGCTCAGCCAAAAAGAAACAGATCATCTATTTTTAAAATTGAGTCTGTAGTTGAAAAACTTACAGAAAAGGAATCTCCAGGGCCAGATGGTACCCCTGGAAAATCCTGCCAAACATTTAAGAAGCAATGACAGCAATTCTACGCAATCTCTTCAAGGAAACAGAAGAGAGGGAACACTTGTTGAATTCTTTTTTCAGATTAGCATTACCCTGATACCAAAGTCAAACAAAGACAGTAGTAGCAAATCAAATTCAATATATAAAAAGAATAATACACCATGACCAAGTGAGGTTTATCCCCGAAATGCAAAGCTGGTGCAGCATTAAAACATCAATCAAGCCAGCATAGTAGCATACCAAAGATAAAGAACCACATGATCGTTATCTGTTGATGCAGAAAAAGTATCTGACAAAATTCAACAGTCGTTCATAATGAAAACATTCAGCTAACCAGGAGTAGAAGGGAGCTTTCTTAACCTGACACAGAGCATCTACAAAAATACCCGCCCCTCCATCCTACTTGATGGAGAGAGACTAAATGCTTTCTCCCTAAGATCAGGAACCAGGCCAGGAGGATAGCTATAAGTCAACATTGTACTGGAAGTCCTAGCCACTCCAGTAAGAAAAGAAAAAGAAACAAATGGTTTAGAGATTGGGAAGGAGGAAATCAAACTGCTCCCATCCACCAATGACATGATTATCTACCTAGAAAATCCCATGAAATCTATTAACAAAAACTCCTATAACTAAGAAGTGAGTTTAACAAGGTCGCAGGATACAAGCTCAACACCAAAAAATCAGGCATATTTGCCTGTACTAGCAATGAACAATTAGGAAATTAAAAAAAAAAAGACTTGTGCATACCATTTATAATAGCTTCCCCCCAAAATCTAGCGAAACATAAGCAGGATCTGTATGCTCAAAACTACAAAATGCTGAGGAAAAGAAATATAAGAAGACCTAACAAAATGGAGACACATACTGCGTTCATCTGTTGAGAAATTCAATATAATTAGGATGTCAATAGTCCCCAAATAGATCCATCAATTTCATACAATTCCAATCACAAATCCAGGCAAGGATTTTTTTGTACATATAGACTAACTGATGATAAAATTTCTGGGGTAAGGCAAAGGAACTAGAATAGCCAAATAATTTTGAAAAACAAAGTTGGAGGACTAACACCAACGTCACAATTTACAATGCAGCTTCAACCAAGATATGTAAGCAACTAAGTGGCCATGGAGGGGATGAATGGATATAGAAAATGTGGTGACATATACAACGGAATATTATTCAGCCACAAAAACGAAGAAAATCCTGCCTTTTGCAACAACACGAATGGACCTGGAAGGCTTTATGCTAAGTGAAGTAAGTGAAAGAAAGACATACTGTATGTTCTACTTATATGTAGACTCTAAAAAAGTCAAACTCACAGAAATAGAGTTTAGAATGGCGGTTGCCAGGGGCTGGGGGAAATATTGGTCAAACGGTACAAACTTCCAGCTACAAGATGAATAAGTTATGGGGATCTAATGTACAGCATGCTGAGTATAAGGAACAAAACTGTATCGTATATTGAAAGCTAAGAGGGTAGATCTGAAATGTTATCACCACAATTTTTAAAAAGGTAATTCTGTGAGGGGATAGAGTGCTAACTAACCTTATTGTGGTAATCGTTTTGCCCTATCTACGTGTATCAAATCATCACACTGTGCACCTTAAACTTACATGCTATATGTCAATAATACCTCAGAGAAGCTGGAAAAGATAAAAGAGTCCCCAGCTTTTCTGGTGGGAGAGCCCTCCAGCTATATTCTGTGTCCCCCTGACATCTCCCCATCATTCCTTAACTTTCCCTTATTACTGACATGACAAGTTGAGCCAGGCTCATTAATCCTTTCTCTCCTCAGCCTGGGAACCCAGCATTTAGCGGAGAATGGTATTCAGAAGCTAGGATCTAGCGGTAGGTGTACTTATTGTCATTGGGATGTTGCTGTTTTCAGGAAGTTTGGAATATATGTGTGAACACAATCACACACACACACACACACACACACACATATATATATTTCTATATCAATCTATCCACATATGCACACATATCTATTGAAAACCAGGAGTTCTCACGGAGACCTTTAATTCCAGTAGAACTCCTCAGAAGTTGTTCCAGTTTACCTCCTTTCCATATTGGAAATTCCCTCTTCCAAAAGTGACAGACGTGGCTCCCCACCATCCTTATATATTCACTGAGTTGACAAATCCCAATGCATATAAGCCATCCCTCCTCCACAAAGAGGTCCTCCCCACGTGCTATGCTGAACCATCCCCTGCCCTTGACTTCCACACCTCACTCAAGCCTGAATCCCTGAGCCAGTTAACCACCTCCCCACAGAACCCCCAGGGATATCCTCCTTACCACCTTGGGCTCTGACCTCCCAAATTGGGATGCCCCTACACGCATATACTTGCCTTGCCCGTCAACACCTAATGGCTTTAGGACTGAACTGCTCAGGCACAAAAGAGAAGAGAAGGGAAGGGAAAGAAAGGGTAGGGACAGGGGAAAAGTGAATATATCAGTTAATCAAGGTGAACTGGGCCAAATCCAAGCAATATGATGAAGCCAGTGGGTTTTTTCCTCACTGTCCTCCAGCTTCCCCTTCCTGCCTCTCTCCTTTGCCCCAGTTCCTTTCTCATTCTTAAGTCCTGCCCTCCATCAAGAGTAGCAATGTTATGAGGGGCATGATTCCCATTTTATAACTGATCTCCGCTGGCTGGCTGACATTCAGTGTGGACGGTGTCCTCCCTGCAGCTCTTACACTCAGGCCCTCTGTCTCTCATGATGGGCTAGAAAGTTTCACCCCTCTTCAGTAATTTCAGGTGTAAGCAGGAGAGAGGGTGCAGGGCACATCTTGGAGCCTCGGGTCCTTCATCTGTGAAATGGGGATGACCACAGATTGTGGGACAAACACAGAGAGCAGCACCAGACACCTTTCAATGAGTGCTACGTGCTGGACCCAGTGCATCACAGGACTCCTTGATATCCAGGAGCACGCCAAGTAGACTGCCCCGCCAGGACTGTGGCACCTGCTGTTCCTTCTGCCTGGAATGCTCTTCCTTCAGGTAATCCCACGGCGTGCTCCCTCACTTCCTCCAGGTCTCTGCTCATTCGTCATCCTTCAGGGAGACTTTCCCTGATTACCTTGAATAAAATAATAACATCATCTCCACATACCCTTTCCCCTGGTCCAGCCCTATCTTTCTTCATACATAGCACCTGCCACCCTTGATTTACTTATTGACCAACTCTATGAAATGAGACTTTGTCAGTTTTGTCCTGTCACAAACTCCTCGAATAGTACTCACGTACATGGCAGGCGCTCAGAAAACATTTGCTGAACCATAGCTGGGAGCCGGGCCCTTTACACACACTGTTAACATGCACAGGTACCCTCCAAGGTGGGCACTGGCCCCATTTGACTGATTATGATACGTACTGAGACTCCAGGAGACAAGTGACACCCTCAACAACGCACCATCAGCACGTCGGGTTCCAGGCTTCGGAATCATACCTGCCGGGTTTCCAACTCCCTCAGTTCCTGGACAGAGACCTCACAGCCAAAATGGTAAGAGATTTTACTACTGACACACAGACCCCAAACAGCTCAGATACTTTACACCTTTAGACAAACCCCTTCCTAAAGCAGCTCAGAGACATCACACCTTGGGACCCAGAATCACAACAGTTCAAAGGCCTCACACGCTGGGGTACAGACGTCTACATAAGGGTCTAACACCCAGTGACTCTAATGCCCAAAAGCTCAGAAAATGCACACCCAGGTCTACAAGGACACAAATCCCTACAGACTTTGTACCATGGCTCACAAAACCCACCCAGATAAAATATCCCATTCACCAAAAACTCCCCAAAATGCTCACAGACGCCAAATGTACTCAAACAGCATCTGGGATGTCAGACGTAGCGGTACACATCTCCAAACTGCACGACACACGTTACTTCCCAGGGAGAGACACCAAAAAAGTTTGGTGACCCCTCCTTGGCCTTAATTATATGAATCTGCGCGACTGACCCTGCGGTGCCACACGCTCCAGACTGAGTGAAGGCTAAACAAGACTGTAAGAGCTCGCGGAAAGACACCACCACCGTCACCCTGCACAGCCAGCGACTGCGCCGAACCTCGCCACCGACCCGGGCAGCTAATCAGCCCCTTACGGATAGTCAGTCTTGGAGTAGTCAAACTCGGAGAAAAATGTACACTCTGAAATGCCCGCGTGCGCACGCGCACACGCACACGCACACCTTTCACCCTGAGCGTCAACTCGGCGACCACTGTGCCTGTCCAGAGAGACAGCCAATGGGAACTGGGCAGGCGAGGAGGGGAGGGGCAGGAATAGCGGGATTTCCGGCGCCTCTTGACACCCCGGAAGAGTTTATTCGGCTTTCTCGCGGCGACCAATCACCGCCCAGAACGCTTTCTCGATTTCGACCCCCCCGCCCCACACACACATACACGCATCCCGGAGCCAATCCCTTGCTCCGTTGCTCTCCCCCACCTGGATGTGACCATGCAGAAACGAAGGGGTGACCCTGGAGTAGATAGAAAAGAAGGCTGCAGGCTGAGAACCCGGTGTCCCCTCGGCCTCGAATGTGCCGGGAAGATGGAGCGGTTACAATGGGGATGGACCCAGCGGCGCCCTGAGTGCCTCCGCTGGGACCCGTGGTCGATGCCCGACGCGGTGTAAGGGGGACCCTCAGTGTTGTCACAGAGCTCAATGGATTATTCCAGAACGGAACGCCCCCTCCCGAATGGTTCCATCCCGACTCGAAGGACTTCCCTCTACCCCTCAGTGGTACGTTCCACGACAGAACCGTTTCATTTCGCGCGCCCCTTGGTGGTGGGATCGGGGAACAGCGGATGTAGATGCCCGCGGACCATTGCTGGCCGGTGCCCAAAGGGAGGGAGGACAAAGTTAGGATGAAACCCTCGCAATTCTCTGGAGTCTTGGATTTGGGAAAAAGTCTTCCTACTTGAAAAGTTACCTCCATGCAGTGACACCACTGTAACAGGGAGCATTACAAGAAGTTTTCTCTGTGCTGGGCCTTGTGATTGCTTGTGCCTCCCTGGGTAATACAGGATAGGCCTAGTGGGGCAAGCCAGCCACAGTCTCCCAACGGGCAGGAGGGATAAAGCTCCAGACTGGGATCAGAAGGCCTGGTGAGGGGCAGGCCTCTGTCCTTGACTGTAATCGGTGGAAAGGACTACCGTGCCTTCGGTTCCGTTAGGAAAGGGGACATCTCTCAGGGGTCCCAAGGACACTGACTACATGAGATAAAGACCATGGGCTCTGTCACCGTTCTGTTACCCCGTACATGTACCCTAGCGGAATCCTCGCCCTTTCTAGCTATGCCCGTCGGGACAGCCAGTTCTGGAGTGGGCCAACTCAGAGAAATGTACGTTCTGAAAACGCCAGCGCGCACACGAACACGCTCTCGCCCTGAACTCCAACTCGGCTACCGCCTTGCGCGGGGAGGGGGAGGGAATAGCGGGACTTCCGGCTCCGCTTTGCGCACCGGAAGAGCTTATTCCGGCCATCTCGCGGCGACCAATCAGCGCCCAGAACGCTTTCTGGCCCCGCAATCCCGGAGCCAATCTCTCGCCCCGTTGCCATCCCCGCCTGAATGTGACCAGGTAGAAATGAAGGGGTGAACCGGACACCCCCAGGAGGTGATACCCTGGGGCGGTGGGGGAGGGGTGCTGTTTCTCACTTCAGTCCTGTGGTTATTCTGGTGGGTCTAATGTGAATGTGAAACTGTAGCATGCATCGCAGTCACCTGGAGGGCTTGTTAAAACACTGATTGCTACCCCCCATCCCCGAGTTTCTGATTCAGTGGGTCCTTGGTGGGGCCCGAGAATTTGCATTTCTAACCAGGCTCAGCGTCCCTCCTACACAACTAAGTGGTGGACTCTAGGATTCCTACCTCCCTCCACCACGTTATTTGTGAACTGTTCCTTCCCTTCCCTCCCTCCTTCCTTACCCCCCAACACATCCAAACGAACAGTCTTCATCGCCAGACCCTGAAGATCTTGAAGGGAGCAAAGGTCTAAGCATCCTGTTCACTGCAGCAGAGCGTCTGCCCCAAGAGTGATGTGAGGAGCCAGTAAACAAGCTTTACTTCTCCTGCACCACTGATGGACAGCATCGTGGCAGCATGTATCAAAGTGAAAAATCCTTACAATGCTAGGTCGGTGAGGGCAGAGACTCTTTTTTTTGTCTAGTACGGCCAGTCTCCCCAGTGCCCAGCACATAGTAGGTGCTCAGTGGATGATTGGTGAATGACTGAGTTTTGACCCAGCAGCTCCACTTTAAAAATGTATAATCAACACACACATTCACAGAGTTGTGTGTGGAAGGAAGATAGTAGCAAACAATTGTGTAAAACCTCTTCATGTCCATTAAGAGTCGATGATGGTTGGGTTGTAAACAAACGGTGAGTGGTTCATGTTACACCATGGAGCACACACTGGCCATGGAACAGCATGAGGGGACCAGTGTGTACTGATCAGAGGGATCTTCTTCAGGACATGCTGTTAATATTAGGTGGGAGGGGAAGCAAATGGGAGATGCTCATAGTGGGGCCTGCTGTGTGTGTGTGTGTGTGTGTGGTTTAAATACAGAGAAATATTTTTTGAAAGGAGCAAGGAAGCACCTATAACTAGCCCCACTGGTAGGCCCAGGAAGCAGAGAATGTGGAGGAATGTGATGACCTGTGTAGTCCATGTACTGATGTACTAATGGAATCTTTCACAGCAGCCACTTATTCACGTATTATTTGAATAACTCTGTCTAAAGCAAAGTCATGTGGTGAAAACAATACCTGTACCACAGAGCATTTTTGTGTGAGGGCATCTGGAGGGTCTCCAGCAACAGGGTTCTCAAATTTACATGCCCCAGGGCCAGGCAGTTATTGTGCATTAGGGAGCGCAGCTCATGTGCGGGTAGGGAAGGGCAGCACATGGGTATGGTAAATGTTCCCTGCCAATCGGCTTCCGGTGTGGGTACGATAGAGAAGATGGGGCTGGTGCAGACCCCAGACCCTCACAACAACCTCCTCAGCATCATAAATAGTGGTAATTGTCAGGATATCAACAGTTGTTACATCTTTACACTGATGTAAACTCCTTGGGAGCATCCCTCAACCTCTTCATCACAGGACACACACACATGTCAGACGAGTAAGAGAACCGATCCTCTGAACACAGCATTCAAGGACTAATTAAGACTGACTTAGGAATTGGTTCTGCCCACGATGAATGAGCAGGTTTGGATTTATCCTCCCACTTTAAGTAACTAAAACTTTGGAAGTGACGGTCTTCAGATGCACTACAACAGGCATGCAGGATGCTGATACCTGAGAAAAGGGGGAAAATGAGGTGAGCACTACACTTTCCCCCAGCCTACTTCTGGAGAGGATTTCCAGGCATCAGTGCAGGGAGCGGGAACCCAGGCAGAGGCCAGCGTGTGGGTACGATAGAGAAGATGGGGCTGGCGCAGACCCCAGACCCTTACCCTGTCTGAGGGGGCATCCACAATGCTGCTATCGCCTACTATCTTTGTGCAGGAATGAGACCCCTGCATGGGCAGGGGTTGTGATTTTCCCAGAGAAGCCGGAAGTCTGGGTTCTTGTCATATTCTTCTTCTTTTTTTTAATGATAGAAATTAAATTCACAAAAATTGTGGTTCAGTCTATCTCTGTGTAAGTCATGTAGAACAATATGTCTGGGAGCAGGATTGAGTCTGAGCGCTCCTTTTTGGAGCCCTTTTAGAAGACAGCAGGAGCTCAGGAAATGGTTTGTGAAGTAATGAATGAGTGAATGAATGAACGAACAAATTCAGGAGTTAACATTAACATCCAGAAGGGTCCTTGTTCTCAGCCAGTGATGTTCCCTCTGATTCCCATACCGTCCTCTTTCTCCTCCGTTCCTAGGGTCCTCAGTCGACACTCCAATCCCCCGCGTCGGTAGGCATCATCACTGCCCTTCAACCCCTTCGTCCACTCGGTGTATCTTCCCAGTACTCACTGCCCACAGCAGCCCACTCTGATTCCTTCTTCTACTTTTCAGCCCCAGCAGAGCCCCATCTGGAATAGATCTCTCCACGGCCCAGCCCGAACACTGGCACTGGTTCTGGCATTTTCCTGAGTGTCGATCTCAGCTTGTCCTCTTCATATCAGCTGTGTGACTGGTTCATTCCCTTTCTCTCTCTGTTCCTCCATCTTCTCCACTGTGTAATAGTATCAATCCTCACAAGCTTTCACGAGGTGTAAGTGAGATGATCCCAATAAGAGTTTTCGCAGGGCCTGGCACAGAATAAATGTGAGATAAATATTAGCCAGTATTATTAATGTTTTTGTCATTATTATTGTTTCCAGAGATGCTCTATTTTAACCATCAGTTAACTCCTTCTAACATCCTTGGGAGGTGGTTATTATTATTGATCACTATTTTACAGATGAATAAACTGATGTACTGTACATCAGCTCACTAACTTACTCAGGCTCACCAGAGGGGGAAACACCATACTCATACCCAGGTCTGTCTGGTCACAGAGCTCCTGCCCATTACCCCTGTCTGTGCCTTATTCCACATCAATGTCAGTGACAGCAGTAGCCACTGACATCAGAAACACAGTCAAAGCCAATCAAGACCGCATCTGCATAATCCCGGAAAGAAATGTGGTCCCACCGCATGAATTGGAAAGACCAGATATTCGGAGTACTCTCAGTCTCAGTGACCACTCCTCTCTGTGCATGTCCTGTGGGCTGGAGAATCCATCCTGTGGGTCTTGTCCTCCAGAGACCTCTTAGTCACCTGCAGGATCATGTCCAAGGCTGAACCCACCTCTGCCTGCTGCTGGGCAAGGCATTCTGAGGCCCCACGTTCTAGGAATCCTCTGCCCCTTGCCCCAGCTGACCCTTCACAACCTCCTTCCTGGCACTCCCTCCTTTGCATGGCTGCAACAGGCCACATTCACCCCTGATTCTGCTAATAGAACAATGGGCAAGGAGACTGAGGTATCAAAGAGTTAGACAGCTTGCCCAGGGTCTCTCCACTAGTTCATGGCAAAGCCTGGCTTCACACACTGTGCTCTCTGACTCTGTCCTGACGTAAAACAACATTCTCTTCCGCCTCTAGTATAGCAGGTGCTCTTTAACTCATGCTCGGCTGCCACATGCTTTACACATGATGCCTTCTCATCATCATCAACAGTGGTAATTGTCAGGATAGCAACAGCAGTTACATCTTTACACTGACAGAACCTCAGGAGTTTCCCTCAACCTCTTCATCACAGCACGCACACACGTCATATGAGAAAGATAACTGATCCTCCGAACAGAGCATTCAAGGACTAATTAAGACTGAACTAAGAATTGGTTTGGGCCATGATGGAGTAACAGGGTCTGGATTTATCCTCCCACTTTAAATAACTAGAAAATTGGAAGTGACAGTTTTCGGATGTGGTACAACAGGCATGCAGGATGTTGATACCTGAGAGATGGGGAAAAATGTGGTGTGCACTACGATTTCTCCAAGTTTACTTCCTGGAGAGGCTTTCCCGGCTTCAGTTCAGGGAAAGGGAACCCAGACAGAGGCCAGCATTCTCCCAGAGCTGAGGAAACAGAGTTCAGCATTCCGGGAGGCCAAGGCAGCTAGAATTCCTAGAGCACAGGACCAGAGAAAAGGGAGCTGGATGGATGGGGGAGGACTGCAGAGAGAGAGAAAGAGAGAGAGAGCTTGGAGAGCTGCAGAGGGTTCCCTTGGGAGTCTCCTGCTGAATTCTGGCTGGAAAAAGAACCACCAAAAAGGAATGGGTGGATGACTTCAGAGCTCTCAGCGGGGTGGAAATAGTTTATCTTCTCACCTGCCAGAGGTGAAAAAACCTCAAACTATTCAGGGTATTGGGTGGATTTCTCAGCTAGGTATTACCCTGGTAGTCAGGAAAATTCACCCTAGACTAAAGACTGTTCTGGTTCCCTCTTAATAATGCTTGAAAGCAAGCCTGAAAAGGATAAAGCTGTTTCCGAGTAACTCATCTGTGTCCCAGTACGAAGCTCAAAATCACTTAAACGAATTATTACTACTGTTATTATAAAATTCGTAACCTAAGAAGATAAAATTCACAATGTCTGGCATCAGTAAAAAGTTATTAGTCATGCACAGAGGCAGAATATGCAATCAGTAATGAAGAGAAAAATTAATCAATATAAAACAGACTCAGAAATAACACAGGTGATAAAGTTACCTGAGAAGGACATTAAAACAGCTATTATAAAAGTATTCTACATGTTGAAGAAAATAGAGGAAAAATTAAGTATGCTAATAGAAGACATGACATTATTTTTTATTTTTTTATACATGTTTATTGGAGTATAATTGCTTTACAATGGTGTGTTAGTTTCTGCTTTATAGCAAAGTGAATCAGCTATACATATACATATGTTCCCATATCTCCTCCTTCTTTCGTCTCCCTCCCTCCCACCCTCCCTATCCCACCCCTCTAGGTGGTCACAAACCACCGAGCTGATCTCCCTGTGCTATACGGCTGGTTCCCAGTAGCTATCTATTTTACGTTGGTAGTGTATATATGTCCATGCCCCTCTCTCACTTTGTCAGAGCTTACCCTTACCCCTCCCCATATCCTCAAGTCCATTCTCTAGTAGGTCTGTGTCTTTATTCCCGTCTTACCCCTAGGTTCTTCATGACCTTTTTTTTTTTAGATTCGATATATATGTGTTAGCATACGGTATTTGTTTTTCTCTTTCTGACTTACTTCACTCTGTATGACAGACTCTAGATCCATCCACCTCACTACAAACAACTCAATTTCATTTCTTTTTATGGCTGAGTAATATTCCATTGTATATATTGCCACATCTTCTTTATCCATTCATCTGTTGATGGACGCTTAGGTTGCTTCCATATCCTGGCTATTGTAAATAGAGCTGCAATGAACATTTTGGTACATGACTCTTGTGACATTATTTTTAAAAGACTCAAATTGAACTTCCAGAGATGAGTAACACATGGTCTTAGACAAAAAAAAAATACACTGGATGAAATTAACAGCAGATTAGACATTTCAGAAGAAAAGACTAGTGAACTTGAAACATAAAGAGATTTTAAAGACATCCAAAATGGGGACTTCCCTGGCAGTCCAGTGGTTAAGACTCCGAGCTTCCAATGCAGTGGGCAGGGGTTCAATCCCTGGTCAGAGAACTAAGATTCTGCATGCTGCACGGTGCAGCCAAGAAATTTTAAAAACAAAAAAGCCCCCAAAACAACAACAACAAAAATCCAAAATGAAGCGCAAGAGAAAGCTTCCTTAAAAAGGAATGGAGGAACAGTGAAATGTATGACAACTTTAAATAGCCTATATATTAGAAGTTACTGAAAGAAGGTGAACACAAAAATATTTACAAAAATAATAGCTGAAAATTTTCCAAATTTAGTGCAAACCGTATACCCACATCCAAGAAGCTCAATGAATCCCAAGCATAAGAAACATAAAACTTCACCAAGGCACACTATAATCAAAATGTTTAAAAGGTATAAAAAAGAAAATCTTAAGAGCATCCAGAGGAAAAAAAGACTCATTATGTAAGGTGGAACAAAGATAAAATATAACAGCACATTTCTCTTCAGAAGCAGTGGGAACCAAAAAACAGTGGAGGGGGCTTCCCTGGTGGTGCAGTGGTTGAGAGTCCGCCTGCCAATGCAGGGGACACGGGTTCGTGCCCCGGTACGGGAAGATCCCACATGGCGCGGAGCGGCTGGGCCCGTGAGCCATGGCCACTGAGCCTGCGCGTCTGGAGCCTGTGCTCCGCAACGGGAGAGGCCACAACAGTGAGAGGCCCGCGTACTGCAAAAACAAAACAAAACAAAACAAAAAAAAACCAGTGGAGTAACATCATTAATGTAATGAAAGAAAAGAATTGTCACACTGAATTTGAAACCCAAGATAAAATAATGTTCACTAATGAAGACAAAATAATGACTTTTTTTTTTTAATGCGGTACGCGGGCCTCTCACTGTTGTGGCCTCCCCGTTGTGGAGCACAGGCTCCGGACACACAGGCTCAGCGGCCATGGCTCACGGGCCGAGCCGCTCCGCGGCATGTGGGATCTTGCCAGACCGGGGCACGAACCCGTGTCCCCTGCATCGGCAGGTGGACTCTCAACCACTGCACCACCAGGGAAGCCCCAATAATTACTTTTTTAGAGATACAAATGCTCAAAGAATTCATCAGCAAACCTGCACACAAAAAAAAGTTTTAAAAAGTCCTTCAGATAGAATGAAGGTGATATCAGATGGAAAATAAGACTCAAACAAAGAATGAAAAAGCACCAGAAATGATAAATAAGCATGTAAATATCAATCACCCATTTTCTCATTTTTAAAACAACTTTAAAAATTGACAATTTGGACTTCCCTGGTGGTGCAGTGGTTAAGAATCTGTCTGCCAATGCTGGGGACACAGGTTTGAGCTCTGGTCTGGGAAGATCCCACATGCCGCAGAGTAACTAAGCCCGTGCACCACAACTACTGAGTCTGTACTCTAGAACCCGCAAGCCACAACTACAGAAGCCTGTGCGCCTAGAGCCTGTGTTCCGCAACAAGAGAAGACACTGCAGTGAGAAGCCCGCACACTGCAACGAAGACTAGCCCCTGCTCACCGCAACTAGAGAAAGCCCGCACACAGCAACAAAGACCCAATGCAGCCAAAAATTAAAAGTAAATTAATTTTTAAAAAATTGACAGTTTAAGGCAAAAACACCCCATATATTTTGTCATTTATAACATAAGAAAAAGTAAAATGTATGCCAACAAAAGCAAAAACGCTGCAAGAAGTGAAATGGAATTATACAGTTGTAAAATTATCACACTGTATTCAAAGTGGTATAATACTACTTAAGAGTATATTGTGATACATTGTGGTTGTATACTATAAACTATAAACCCTGAATAAACTACTAAAAAGTAAAAGTACAGCAAATAAGCCAAAAAATCATAAAATAGAATCATAAAAATACTACATTACTCCAAAACAAGGCATAAAAAGAGGATACTGGGAACAAAGAACAGATGTGACAAATAGAAAAAAAATAATGATATGGACTATGTAAACCCAAACATAACAATCATAAAATTAAATAGAAAGAGTCTAAATGCTTCCATTAAAAGACAACAATTGTAGGCTTGGGTGAAAGTGCAAGACAACTATATATTGGCTAAAAGAAACCAAATTTGAATATAAAAACACAAATAAGTTAAACGTAAGAGGATGGACTGCTCAGCGGATTCTACCTCCAGAATGGCAATATAAGGTGCTCTGTGGATCTGTTCACCAGTGAAACAACTAGTGAAAATTATTTTTTAAACACCAAAGTGTTTAAAGTCTTCAGATATTGTACTAAGGGTATACAACAAATAAACATTTATTCAAGAAATTCTATTAAATCTCAGAAAATTGGGCTTCCCTGGTGGCGCAGTGGTTGAGAGTCTGCCTGCCGATGCAGGGGTCACGGGTTCGTGCCCCGGTACGGGAAGATCCCACATGCCGCAGAGCGGCTGGGCCCGTGAGCCATGGCCGCTGAGCCTGTGTGTCCAGAGCCTGTGCTCCACAACGGGAGAGGCCACAACAGTGAGAGGCCCGCGTACCACAAAAAAAAAAAAAAAAAAAAAAACTCAGAAAATTTAAAGTTTGTGGCACTTGAACCATGACCCACTCTATCCCCCAACTCCCAGTTCAGCTAGATGCAAGCTCCACTGTGAGAAAATGTGCCAAAAAAGATGAGGCTCCTTCTCCATTGAGCTCCCAATTGAGGGATACAGTATCTCACTGAAAGGGGCAGGACACCAACATTTCTCATCCCCTCCTACTCCAAATTGCAGACGCTAAATTCCTAGTGAATGTTTCTGAGAGGCTGGAGGCTCCGTTCCTCCATCCAGCCCCCATTCATAGAGTAGAAACTTTACCCTAGACACAGCAGGCCAAAAATACTAGAGCATCTAAAGCCCTTGCCCCAGCTTACTCATAAGAAGAAGTTTCAGTTGAGAAAAGCAGAAGTTACCACCCTCACCCAGTGCCTGGAGGAGTGGCTCAGAGATTTTGCCCAGGGAGATAGGCAGTCCTTAAGAAGAGGGAGCTCCAAAATTAACCCCAAAGGAACTGACTTTATTTCAAGTAGAATGTGGAGAAGTTCAAACTTAAGGACCCTCAAAAACAATGGAGATTTTGCTGTAAGCAATTAAGAGGAGGCTGGTAGCCCTATGAGAGCAACAAGCTAAACTGACTGGAGGCTCTAGCCAGGGCAATTAGGCAAGAAAAAGAAATAAAATCCATCCAGATTGGAAAAGAGGTAAAACTATTTCTATTTGCAGATGATGTGATCTAGTATATAGAAAGTCCTAAGGAATCCACTGAAAACTATTAGAGTTTAGAAATGACTTCAGAAAGTTTGTAGGATAAAAGATCAATACACAAAAATAATTTATATTTCTATACACTAGCAATGAACAACCTAAAATGAAATTAAAGAAACAATTCAATTTACAATAGCATCAAAAACAATAAAATACTTATAGGTCAATTTAACAAAAGAAGTGCAATACTGTGCACTGAAAACTACAAAATATCACTGAAAAATCTAAGAAGACCTAAATAAACAGAAAGACTTAATAGATCAAAAGACTTAATGCTTGTTAAGAAGGCAATACTCACCAAATCGATCTATTTCAATGTAATTCCTTTCAAAACTCTAACTGCATTTTTTGCAGAAATTGACAAACTGGTCCGAAAATTCATACAAAGTTGCAAGGGACCCAGAATAGCCAAAACAATTTGTAAAAGAAGAACAAAGTTGAAGGAGTCGCACTTCCTGATATCAAAACTTACTGCAAAGCTACAGTAATCAAGACAGCATGGTTCTGGTATAAGGATTGACATATAGATCAATGGAATAGAATTGAAAGTCCAGAAATAAACACTCACATTTCTGGCCAATTGAGTTTGGGCAAGAGTGCCAAGAGGATTCAATGGCAAAGAATATTCTTTTCAACAGATGGTGCTGGAACAACTGGATATCCATATGCAAAAGAATGAAGCTGTATGCCTATCTTGCACTATATACAAAAATTAACTCCTAATGGATCAAATATCTAAGTTAAGAGCTAAAACTATAAAAATCTTATAAGAAAATATGGACATAAAACTACATGATTGTAAAATAGGTTCTTTAGGTATGACAACAAAAGCACAAGTAACGAAAGAAAAACACAGATAAATTAGACTTCATCAAAATGAAAATCTTTTATGCTGCAAGGGACACCATCAGAAAGTGAAAAAGCAATCCATAGAATGGGAGACAGTTTTTTGTAAATCATATGCCTGATATCTAGATTGTAGAGAGAATACTTACAACTCAATAGTTAAAAGACAAATAGCCCAATTTTAAAATGGGCATAGATATGAATAGACCTCTCTCCAAAGAAAATATACAATGACCAATAAGCACATGAAAGGATGCTTAACATCATTAGCCATCAGGGAAATGCAATCAAAACTGCATGAATTTGCGATTTTTCTTATTTCTTGAGGTAGGCTTGTATAGCTATAAACTTCCCTCTTAGAACTGCTTTTGCTGCATCCCATAGGTTTTGGATCGCGTGTTTTCATTGTCATTTGTCTCTAGGTATTTTTTGATTTCCTCTTTGATTTCTTCAGTGATCTCTTGGTTATTTAGTAACATAGTGTTTAGCCTCCATGTGTTTGTGTTTTTTACGTTTTTTTTCCCTGTAATTCATTTCTAATCTCATAACGTTGTGGGTCAGAAAAGATGCTTGATATGATTTCAATTTTCTTAAATTTACTGAGGCTTGATTTGTGACCCAAAATGTGATCTATCCTGGAGAATGTTCCATGCACACTTGAGAAGAAAGTGTAATCTGCTGTTTTTGGATGGAATGTCCCATAAATATCAATTAAATCTATCTGGTCTATTGTGTCGTTTAAAGCTTCTGTTTCCTTATTTATCTTGTTTGGATGATCTGTCCATTGGTGTAAATGGGGTGTTATAGTCCCCCACTATTATTGTGTTACTGTTGATTTTCTCTTTTAGCGCTGTTAGCAGTTGCCTTATGTATTGAGGTGCTCCTAGGTTGGGTGCATATATATTTATAATTGCTATATCTTCTTCTTGGATTGATCCCCTGATCATTATGTAGTGTCCTTCCTTGTCTCTTGTAACATTCTTTATTTTAAAGTCTATTTTGTCTGATATGAGAATTGCTACTCCAGCTTTCTTTTGATTTCCATTTGCATGGAATATCTTTTTCCATCCCCTCACTTTCAGTCTGAATGTGTCCCTAGATCTGAAGTGGGTGTCTTGTAGATAGCATATATATGGGTCTTGTTTTGTATCCATTCAGCAGGCCTGTGTCTTTTGGTTGGAGCATTTAATCCATTCACGTTTAGGGTAATTATCAATATGTATGTTCCTATGACCATTTTATGACCAGTCATTTCCTATGACTCCCTAAAGAGGAGTTCCTTTAGCATTTGTTGTAGAGCTGGTTTGGTGGTGCTGAATTCTCTTAGCTTTTGCTTGTCTGTAAAGCTTTTGATTTCTCCATCGAATCTGAATGAGATCCTTGCCTAGCAGAGTAATCTTGGTTGTAGGTTCTTCCCTTTAATCACTTTAAGTATATCATGCCACTCCCTTCTGGCTTGTAGAGTTTCTGCTGAGAAATCAGCTGTTAACCTTATGGAGTTCCCTTGTATGTTATTTGTCCTTTTCCCTTGCTGCTTTCAATAATTTTTCTTTGTTTTTAATTTTTGCCAATTTGATTACTATGTGTCTTGGCGTGTTTCTCCTTGGGTTTATCCTGTATGGGACTCACTGTTCTTCCTGGACTTTGGTGGCTATTTCCTTTACCATGTTAGGGAAGTTTTCGACTATAATCTCTTCAAATATTTTCTCTGCTCCGTTCTCTCTCTCTTCTCCTTCTGGGACCCCTATAATGCGAATGTTGTTGCATTTAATGTTGTCCCAGAGGTCTCTTCTGCTGTCTTCATTTCTTTTCATTTTTTTTTTCTTTATTCTGTCCTGCAGCAGGGAATTCCACCATTCTGTCTTCCAGGTCATTTATCTGTTCTTCTGCCTCAGTTATTCTGCTATTGATTCCTTCTAGTGTAGTTTTCATTTCAGTTATAGTATTGTTCATCTCTGTTTGTTTGTTCTTTAATTCTTCTAGATCTTTGTGAAACATTTCTTGCATCTTCTCGATCTTTGCCTCCTTTCTTTTTCCGAGGTCCTGGATCATCTTCACTATCATTATTCTGAATTCTTTTTCTGGAAGGTTGCCTATCTCCACTTCATTTCATTGTTTTTCTGGGGTTTTATCTTGTTCCTTCATCTGGTACATAGCCTTCTGCCTTTTCATCTTGTCTATCTTTCTGTGAATGTGGTTTTTGTTCCCCAGACTGCAGGATTGTAGTTCTTCTTGCTTCTGCTGTCTGCCCTCTGGAAAAGAGGGTTTTTGAAGATGTAGTTAAGTTGAAGATCTCAAGATGAGATCATGATGAATTTACTGTAAACTCTAAATCCAATGACAGGCATCCTTATAAAAGAAAGGCGGAGGAAGATTTGAGACACAGAGAAGAAGGCAATGTGAAGAGAGAGGCAGAGATTAGAATGATGCATCTACATGCCAGGGAATGCCAAGGATTGCCAGCAGCTAGCAGAAGCTGGTGAGGAGAGACATGGAACAGATTCTCCCTCAAAGTCTCCAAAAGGAGACTTTGGAAGAACCAACACTGCCTACACCTTGATTTCAGACTTCTTCCCTCCAGAATGTGAGAGAATAAATTTCTATTGTTTTAAGACATCAAGTTTGTGGTAACTTGTTATGGCAGCCTCAGAAAACTAATACAACCATATTCTGTGGACCATAAATCAAATCTCCATAAACTTAAAAGAATCAAATCAGACAAAGTATTTTCTCTCAACAAAATGGAATAAAATTAGAGATAAATTTTTAAAGGTATTTGAAAAATATGCAAATATTTTGAAACTAAATAACACATATAAGTATTGCGTCAAAGAAGAAATCAAGGGACTTCCCTGGTGGTGCAGTTGTTAAGAATCTGCCTGCCAGTGCAGAGGACACGGGTTTGATCCCTGGTCTGGGAAGAACCCACATGCCATGGAGCAACTAAGCCTGTGCCCCACAACTACTGAGCCCACGTGCTGCAACTACTGAAGCCCGCGTGCCTAGAGCCTGTGCTCTGCAACAAAGAAGCCACCGCAGTGAGAAGCCCACATACCACAACGAAGAGCAGCCCCCGTTCGCCGCAATTAGAGAAAGCCTGCATGCAGTAATGAATACCCAACGCAGCCAAAAAATTAATTAATTAAAAAAAAGAAATCAAAAAGGGGAATAGAAAAATTTTTCAGCTTTACTGAGGTATAATTAGCAAATGAAATTGTGATATATTTAAAGTGTACAACATGATAATTTGATATGTGTACATTATGAAAGTATTCCCACCATTACATCCATCACCTCACATATAAACTTTCTTTTGTTTGTTTGGTTTTGTTTTTTTTTTTTTGATGAGAACATTTAAGTTCCACTCTCTTAGCAAATTTAAATTATACAATGTAGTATTATCAACTATAGTCACCATGTGACTAGATCCTCAGACCTTATTCATCATATAACTGAAACTTTGTACCATTTTACCAGCCCCTCCCTATTTTCCCCTCCCTCCATCCCCTGGCAATCACCATACTACTCTCTATTTCTGAGTTCAACTTTTTTTTAGATTCCACATATAAGTGATACCATGCATAATGCCTTCCAAGTTCATCCATGTTGTCACAAATGGCAGAATTTCCTTCTTTTTTAAGGCTGACTAATATTCCATTGTGTGTGTATGTGTGCGCACACACACACACACACACCACATTTTCTTTATCCATGCATCTGTTGACAGACACTTAGGTTGTTTCCATACCTTGGCTGTTGTAAATAAAGCTGCGATGAACATGGGCATACAGATTAACTCTTTGAGATAGTGATTTCATTTCCTCTGGATGCATACCCAAAAGTAGGATTACTGAATCATATGGCAGTTCTATTTTTAATTTATTGAGGAAGCTCCATAGTGGCTGCACCAGTTCACATTCCCATCAAGTGTACAAGTGTTCCCCTTTTTCCACATCCTCACCAGCATGCATTACCTCTTGTATTTTTTTTTATAATAGACATCCTAACAGGTGTGAGGTGATATTTCCTTGTGGTTTTCATTTGCATTTCCCTGATGATTAATGATGTTGAGCATCTTCGAAAAACCTGCAGCTAACATCATACTCTATGGAGGAAAGACTGAATGCTTTCTCTTTAAGATCAGCAAGAAGGCAAGAATATCCAACCCCACTTCTATTCAACATTCTACTGGAGGTTCTAGCCCTTGCAGTGTGGTAAGAAAAAGAAATAAAAGAAGCCCAGATTGTAAGTAAAGAAGTAAATCTATCCTTTCACATATAACATCATTGTCTATAGAAAATCCTAAGAAATATACCAAAAAACTATGAAATAGTCTAGCAATGTTGCAGGATAAAAGGTCAATATTCAAAATCAACTACATCTCTATATGCTAGCAATTAACAATTAGAATTTGAAATTAAAATATCATTTATAATAGCTTCACGATATATGCTTAATGATAAATTTGACAAAAGATGTGCAAGGCCTGTACACTGAAAATTACAAAACATTACTAAGAGCAATAAAAGATCTAAATAAATGGAAAGATACCCTATGCTCACACACTGGAAGATTCAATATTGCTAAGATGCATAAATTGACAAGCCAATTCTAAAATTTATATGGAAATGCAGAGGATCTAGAATAGCCAAAATAGTTGGCTATTCTATTGCTGATTGTAGCTTATTTAAAGCCTCTAGTCCTATAATTCTTTGAATTATTTGAAACTGAAACAGGAGGAAAAAATAAATTAAAAAGGAGATCAAGTTCCTGGTTAAAAAAAAAAGAACAAAGTTAGAGGACTTATACTACCTGATTTCAAGCTACAGTAATCAAGACGATGTGGTATCGGAGTAAAGAGCAGTGAAAAAGAAGAAAGTCAAGAAATAGGCCCATACATATATGGCTAATTGATTTTCAACAAAGGTGTAAATGCAGTTCAATGAGGGAAAAAATAATATTTTCAATAATTGAATAGTCATATGCAAAAAAAATTGAACTTTGACCATTACCTCACAACATGTACAAAAGTTAATGCAAGGTGGGTCATAGACCTAAATGTAAAACTGAAAACTACAAAAATGTATTAAAGAAAACTTAGTCACCTTTGGGTGGGCAAATATTTCCTAATTAGCACTCAAAAAGCATGGACATAAAAGCATTGATAGACACGTCCCCCACACTTGGATCTCCGGTGACGCCCAGGCCTCCTCGAGGGTTCTGCTTCCTCCGCTCGCTCTCAGCTCCCTCTGGCGGCGGGGCGAACGGGAGCTCAGCGCCCAGCCTTTACACATTATCACGTCCAGCTTGTGGTCATTGTAGTTTTAAGTGCAATAAAATCCACTTGGAGAGTTTTGCTATTGTTTCTAAACTCCCTGAAGTAAGAAGGAGAACAAGTGTGCTAAAAGGAGAATTTGACCAGATTGGTATTTAGTTGACCAATGTGGAAGTTACAGAGTTGTTTACAATTCTAATTACCAGATTCCAATATTTAATGTGCCAGTGATGACTAAAACCTTTTGGGGGCTTCCCCGGTGGCGCAGTGGTTGAGAGTCCACCTGCCGATGCAGGGGACACGGGTTCGTGCCCCGGCCCGGGAAGATCCCGCATGCCGCGGAGCGGCTATGGCAGCTGAGCCTGCGCGTCCGGAGCCTGTGCTCCGCAATGGGAGAGGCCACAACAGTGAGAGGCCCGCGTACCGCAAAAAAAAAAAAAAAAAATCTTTTGGAAATCTCTAAGAAATTAGTTATTATTGTGAATAGAACAGTTTTTGTACTTGGATCTTTTTCACCAGAGATCGAGAGTTGTTTGTGTTGTGGAGGGTAAAATAAACTATTGGCTGTAGAAGGCTTTCTTACGGTGAAGAAATTTCATTGTAGTGCAGTATGCAGTCAATGTGATCTAGAAGAATAAGAACTAGAGCACATGGAACTGATATAATATTGTATGTTAAATATAATTAAATTAAAAACAAAAACAAGGGCTTCCCTGGTGGCACAGTGATTAAGAATCCGCCTGCCAATGCAGGGGACACGGGTTTGAGCCCTGGTCCGGGAAGATCCCACATGCCACGGAGCAACTAAGCCTGTGTGCCACAACTACTGAGCCTGTGCTCTAGAGCCCGTGAGCCACAACTACTGAGCCCACGTGCCACAACTATTGAAGCCCGCATGCCTAGAGCCCATGCTCCACAACAAGAGAAGCCACCGCAGTGAGAAGCCCATGCACCACAACGAAGACCCAACACAGTCAAAAATAAAATAAATAAATTTATAAAAAAACAAAAACAAAACTAGACTGTCCAGAGTCCTGGGTTCTGCTACTGCTGCAACCTAGCTTTAAGACTTTGGGCAAGTCTTGAAACTTCTCTGGACCTTAGTTTCCAGATCTGGAAAATGTGGGTAATAATATTTACTTTGCCTCCTCATAGGGATGCTGTCATGATAAATAGCAGCTTCCTCGTTTGTAAAATGTGAGTTGCAGGGACTTCCCTGGTGGTCCAGTGGTTAAGACTCCTCACTCCCATTGCAGGGGGCCTGGGTTCGATCCCTGGTCAGGGAACTAGATCCCACATGCCACAACTAAGAGCCCATCGCAAATAAGACCCGGCACAGCCAAGTAAATAAATAAATAAATATAAAAATAAATAAAATAAAATAAAATGTGAGTTGCAAATTAGACAGTTCTTAACCTGGTAGTGTTCCAAGAATCCCTTCAAACTATGCAAATTTGCACGTATATCTTTCTGGGTATGAGGTCTGTAGTTTTTGTCAGATTCTCAAATGGGCAAGTGACCTGAGGAAGGTTAGGAAACACTGGATTTGAGAATCTCTAACATCCTTTCTACTCTTAAATTCAAATTCCATTCTCCTTCTATGAATAATATATATGAAAGCACTTTGAAAGACTGCTAAACAAATGCAAAGTATCATTCTCCATCTCCCTTTATGGATCTAGTCTATGTAAAAGTCATAGCCATACTTGAAAAGGTGATATTATATTATGTTGCATGGGTTATTGAATAAACGTATTGCCTAAGGGAATCCTTCAAATGCAAGGTTCAGTACTAGACCCCTAGGAGAATTGGAGTATCACAGACTCAGAGAAAATAGAAGGCAATCTAGGTGAGAGTGCAAAAATATTTTAATATAGGTTCAGTGTAGCTTAGTGAGCAAGCTTTAAATGAGTAATTAAACTAGGATGAGGCTTTTTGATCTTGTTCTAATCTAGATTATGACACTTATAGCTGTGTCTCAATTTCCTCCTCTCTAAAATGATTTTAGTAATTCATACCTCACAGGATTTGGGGAAGATTAAGTTAGCTAGTTAGATTAGTTTAGTTAGCATAGGTGAAGGTGTTTTTAGTTAACTGTACAACAATACACCAAAGCAATGGTATGAATTCTCCATTCAAAGGAGAAAAATACCACTGTTAAGGATTCCCTGATTATGTTTTACTTTCATTGTTTTATGACTTTATTTTGTCTTGCTACATTTTTATTTTTATTTTTTTGCGGTACACAGGCATCTCACTGTTGTGGCCTCTCCCGTTGTGGAGCACAGGCTCCGGACGCGCAGGCTCAGTGGCCAAGGCTCACGGGCCCAGCCGCTCCGCGGCATGTGGGATCTTCCCAGACCGGGGCACGAACCCGTGTCCCCTGCATCGGCAGGCGGACTCTCAACCACTGCGCCACCAGGGAAGCCCTCTTTTTGATATTTTAAAAAGTAGTGATCATTTGTCTCTTTAAAGTTACATCTAAAATTATGTTAATTTCATGGCTTATCAGTAATTTTTAGTTTTCTACATATAATTAGCAAAAACATAGCTATACAAAACATTAAGAATATCTTTAAACAATTGCTTTAACACAAAATACCATTGTGCTATATTTAAAAGACTGTGCAAATAGTTTTTTTTAACATCTTTATTGGAGTATAATTGCTTGACAATGGTGTGTTAGTTTCTGCTTTATAACAAAGTGAATCAGCTATGCATATACATATATCCCCATATCTCCTCCCTCTTGCGTCTCCCTCCCATCCTCCCTATCCCACCCCTCTAGGTGGTCACAGGGCACCCAGCTGATCTCCCTGCTGTGCAGCTGCTTCCCACTAGTTATCTATTTTACATTTGGTAGTGTATATTTGTCCGTTCCACGCTCTCACTTGGTCTCAGCTTACCCTTCCCCCTCCCCGTGACCTCAAGTCCATTCTCTACGTCTGCGTCTTTATTCCTGTCCTGCCCCTAGGTTCTTCAGAACCATTTGCAAATATTCTTTTAAAGAGTACTTAGGAAAAAATTAGGGAAAGGGAACTTTTTTTCTTTCTTATCTCTAAAATGAGGGGAGTTGAAATGGTCTTATTTCTTTTTTTGTTTTTCTTTTTAAATTGGAATATAGTTGATTTACAATGTTGTGCTAGTTTCAGGTGTACAGAAAAGTGAATCAGTTATACATATACATATATCCACTTTTTTTAGAGTCTTTCCCCCTATATGTCATTACAGAGTATTGAGTAGAGTTCCCTGTGCTATACAGTATCCTTATTAGATGTCTATCTTATATATATTATAGTAGTTTGTATATAAGGATTTCCTGATTATGGAGGGGAGGCAGCTTGGGGATGGCACACTGAGTTAGAGTACCCTTAAGCACAGTGAACGAAATTTAGTGCATATGAAGGTTTTTCATCTAAGAAATAGTTGACATGGGTCTAATTTTACCTCTTCCTTTCTAGATTTGCATCAGAATGGAGTGAAAAGAGCATTTGGTTCTAGATTTTGTTTGCTTTCTTACTAAGAGTGAGTGTGAGTTCCTAGATAGAAGGCAGAGATGGGATCTTACGCATTTTTATACTTACAGCCCTATTCAGGTACTCAATAAAGTCTATTCACTGAATGCCCTTGGGCTGGTTACTTTCCCTAAGTGATTGTTTCCTCTATTTGTAATAACAATAATAATAATAGTAAAAACTGGCTACCATTTATTGAGTATTCTGTACAAAGTACTTTACATATTACTTTGTTCTAGCCTCACAACAACCCTGTGAAATATTATCTCCATTTTAAAGGTGAGGATTCTGAAGTTCACAGAAGCGACTTACTTAAGACCATAACCAACCACCTTACAAATTTATTGGAAAGATAAAATTAAAATTATGTAATGTAAAAAAAAAGCATTGATAACATGGACTTTATCAAAACTAGAAATATTTTCTTCAAAAAGAAACTACTGTGAAAATAAAAAGGCAAGCCACAAACTGGAAGGAAAATTTTTGCAAAATATGTATCTAATAAAGGACTTGTATCCAGAATATGTAAAGAACTCTGTAAACTCAATAATAAGAAATCAAACAACCCAATTTTTTAAATGGACAAAAGATCTGAGCAGACACTTCACTGAAGAAAATATACAGATGACAAATAAGCACATGAAAACATGTTCAATAACATTGGTCATTTGGGAAATGCAAATTAAAACCATGATTAGGTACTACTGCACACTTATTAAAATGGCTAAAATTTAAAAGACTGACCATATCAAGTTTTGGCAAGGATGTGAAGGAACTGGAACTCTCACACACTGCTAGTGGGAATGAAATGGTACAGCTACTTTCGAAAAGAGTTTAGCAGCTTCTTACAAAGTTAAACATACACCTACTATACGATCTAGACTTCCCACTCCTATGTATTTACCCAAGAGAAATGAAAGCATATGTCCGTACAAAAATGTGTGCATAAATGTTCATAGCAGCTTTATTTATAATAGACAAAAAACTGGAAACAAACCAAATATCCATCAACGGGTGAATGGATCAAGAATTTCTGGTAAGCCCCCGAATCAGCGGCTCCTTTAACCCCGTCCTGTCTGAGCAAAAAACAGACGCCCTCCAGCGACCTACACGCAGAGGCGGGGCCGAATCCAAACCTGAGCCCCCTGGGAGCTGTGAAAACAAAGAAGAGAAAGGGAAATCTCTCCCAGCAGCCTCAGAAGCAGCGGATTAAAGCTCCACAATCCACTTGATGTACCCTGCATCTGTGGAATACCTGAATAGACAACGAATCACCCCAAATTGAGGAGGTGGACTTTGAGAGCAAGATTTATGATTTTTCCCCTTTTCCTCTTTTCGTGAGTGTGTATGTGTATGCTTCTGTGTGAGATTTTGTCTGTATAGCTTTGCTTCCACCATTTGTCCTAAGGTTCTATCCGTCCGTTTTTTTTTAAAATTTTTTTCTTAATAATTATTTTTTAATTTAATAACTTTATTGTATTTTACTTTATCGTCTTTCTTTCTTTTCTTCTTTCCTTCCTTCCTGCTTTTCTTCTTTCTTTCTTTCTTCCTTCCTTCCTTCCCTCCTTTCTTTCTTTCTTTTCTTCCTACTTCTACTAATTCTTTCTCTCTACTTTTTCTCCCTTTTATTCTGAGCCGTGTGGATGAAAGGCTCTTGGTGCTCCAGCCAGGAGTCAGTGCTGTGCCTCTGAGGTGGGAGAGCCAACTTCAGGACACTGGTCCACAAGAGACCTCCCAGCTCCACATAATATCAAATGGCAAAAAATCTCCCAGAGATCTCCATCTCAACACCAGCACCCAGCTTCACTCAATGACCAGCAAGCTACAGTGCTGGACACCCTATGCCAAACAACTGGCAAAACAGGAAAACAACCCCACTCATTAGCAGAGAGGCTGCCTAAAATCATAATAAGTCCACAGACACCCCAAAACACACCACAGACGTGGACCTGCCCACCAGAGAGAAAAGATCCAGCCTCATCCACCAGAACACAGACACTAGTCCCCTCCACCAGGAAGCATACACAACCCACTGAATCAAACTTAGCCACTCGGGACAGACACCAAAAACAATGGGAACTACGAACCTGCAGCCTGCAAAAAGGAGACCATAAACACAGTAAGATAAGCAAAATGAGAAGAAGAAAAACACACAGCAGATGAAGGAGCAAGATAAAAATGCATCAGACCTAACAAATGAAGAGGAAATAGGCAGTCTACCTGAAAAAGAATTCAGAATAATGATAGTAAAGATGATCCAAAATCTTGGAAATAGAATAGACAAAATGCAATAAACATTTAATAAGGACCTAGAAGAACTAAAGATGAAACAAACAATGATGAACAACACAATAAATGAAATTAAAAATGCTCTAGAAGGGATCAATAGCAGAATAACTGAGGCAGAAGAACGGATAAGTGACCTGGAAGATAAAATAGTGGAAATAACTACTGCACAGCAGAATAAAGAAAAAAAGAATGAAAAGAACTGAGGACAGTCTCAGAGACCTCTGGGACAACATTAAACGCACCAACATTCAAATTATAGGGGTTCCAGAAGAAGAAGAGAAAAAGAAAGGGACTGAGAAAATATTTGAAGAGATTATAGTTGAAAACTTCCCTAATATGGGAAAAGAAATAGTTAATCAAGTGCACGAAGCACAGAGAGTCCCATACAGGATAAATCCAAGGAGAAATACGCCAAGACACATATTAATCAAACTGTCAAAAATTAAATACAAAGAAAACATATTAAAAGCAGCAAGGAAAAACAACAAATAACACACAAGGGAATCCCCATAAAGTTAAGAGCTGATCTCTCAGCAGAAACTCTGCAAGACAGAAAGGAGTGGCAGGACATACTGAAAGTGATGAAGGAGAAAAACCTGCACCCAAGATTACTCTACCCAGCGAGGATCTCATTCAGATTGGATGGAGAAATTAAAACCTTTACAGACAAGCAAAAGCTGAGAGAGTTCAGCACCACCAAAGCAGCTTTACAACAAATGCTAAAAGAACTTCTCTAGGCAAGAAACACAAGAGAAGGAAAAGACCTACAATAACGAACCCAAAACAATTTAGAAAATGGGAATAGGAACATACATATCGATAATTACCTTAAATGTAAATGGACTAAATGCTCCCACCAAAAGACACAGATTGGCTGAATGGATACAAAAACAAGACCCATATATTTGCTGTCTACAAGAGACCCACTGCAGACCTAGAGACACATACAGACTGAAAGTAAGGGGATGGAAAAAGATATTCCATGCAAATGGAAACCAAAAGAAAACTGGAGTAGCAATTCTCATATCAGATAAAATAGACTTTAAAATAAAAACTATTAGAAGAGACAAAGATGGACACTACATAATGATCAAGGGATCGATCCAAGAAGAAGATATAACAATTGTAAATATTTATGCACCCAACATAGGAGCACCTCAATACATAAGGCAAATACTAACAGCCATAAAAGGGGAAATCGACAGTAACACATTCATAGTAGGGGACGTTAACACCCCACTTTCACCAATGGACAGCTCATCCAAAATGAAAATAAATAAGGAAACACAAGCTTTAAATGATACATTAAACAAGATGGAATTAATTGATATTTACAGGACACTCAATCCAAAAACAACAGAATACACATTTTTCTCAAGTGCTCATGGAACATTCTCCAGGATAGATCATATCTTGGGTCACAAATCAAGCCTTGGTAAATTTAAGAAAATTGAAATCGTATCAAGTATCTTTTCCGACCACAACGCCATGAGACTAGATATCAATTACAGGAAATGATCTGTAAAAATTACAAACACATGGAGGCTAAACAATACACTACTTAATAATGAAGTGATCACTGAAGAAATCAAAGAGGAATAAAAAAATACCTAGAAACAAATGACAATGGAGACACGATAACCCAAAACCTATGGGATGCAGCAAAAGCAGTTCTAAGGGGGAAGTTTATAGCAATACAAGCCCACCCTAAGAAACAGGAAACATCTCGAATAAACAACCTAACCTTGCACCTCAAGCAATTAGAGAAAGAAGAACAAAAATACCCCAAAGTTTAGCAGAAGGAAAGAAATCATAAAAATCAGATCAGAAATAAATGAAAAAGAAATGAAGGAAACGATAGCAAAGATCACTAAAACTAAAAGCTGGTTATATGCCCAGTAGTGGGATTGCTGGGTCGTATGGTAGTTCTATTATATACACTACCAAACGTAAAATAGATAGCTAGAGGGAAGCAGCTGCATAGCACAGGGAGATCGGCTTGGTGCTTTGTGACCACCTAGAGAGGTGGGATAGGGAGGGTGGGAGGGAGGGAGATGCAAGAGGGAAGATATATGGGAACATATGTATATGTATAACTGATTCACTTTGTTATAAAGCTGAAACTAACACACCATTGTAAAGCAATTATACCCCAATAAAGATGTTAAAAAAAAAAAGAAATTCTGGTATATAAATACAGTGGAATACTACTCAGCACTAAAAGGAATGATCTATTGACACACACAACCGCAAGGAGGAATCTCAAACTAATTATGCTGAGTGAAAGTAGCTGGACAAAAAAAGAAAACATATTGTGTGATTCTATTTATATGAAATCTAGGAAGTACAAACAAATAGATTAGTAGACTTCAGGATGTGGGGTGTGAAAGAGAGGGAGGAGTGAAGAAAAACTCTAAGAATGAGGCCTGAGCAACCGTAAGGATGGAACATGATATGAGAAAGACTGCAGGAGGAGCTGGTTTTAGGGGTAAGGTCAGGAGTTCAGTTTTGGTTGTGTTGAGTTTGAGAATGCCTATTAGACATTCAAATGGGGATATTGAGTAGAAAGCTGGATATGAGAGACTGGAGATCAGAAGAGAGAACTGGGCTGGAGAAAATTTGGAAGCCCAACTCCAGGGCTTTCAGGCATAACCACCAATATGAATGTTGCTATGGCTTCCTCACAAGTCTCCCTGCCTCCTGCTCTTAACCCTCCAATCCATCTTCCCTGCCCACTGCTGGTTGAATCCTTCTAAACTGCAAAATAGGTCATATAATGCCCCTGCTTAAAAAATAAAGGAGGAAATTAAGGAGGAGGAGAAAAAAATTTTCAGTAGCATCCCAGTCCCCTAAGGGATAAAGTCTCATGTTCTTAATCTAGCACCCTAGGATTTTTGTGACATGTTCTTTGCCTTACCAATCTACCCTACAACCTCATTTCTCCCCTCCACCTCTAAATGCAGTGCGCTCTGACCCAGCCTTCCCAAAATGGTACCAGTTCCTAGATCTCCCCTGCCTAGAATCTCTCTCTCTCTCTCTCTCTCTCTCTCTCTCTCTCTCTCTCTCTCCTCCCTCCCTCCCTCCCTCCCCTCCCCCCCCCCTCTCTCCCTATATCCTCTTAAGGACATTATGTCTTCTCGTCCTTCAAAACTTTCCTCAACATCTCAAAGTCCATCTATCCATAACCCCACATGTATAACTCTCATGGAGAGCTTAAGCTGCAACTCTCTGCCTCATCTGTCTGTCTCACCTGCAGGGCTATGATCTTCAGGTTATTTTTTTCCCTCTTTTACAAGCTATGTGTATACAACTCAAGTTTCCAACAGTGCCAATGAAACAGATTTTTGAAATTGTGACATATTCATACAATAGGATGCCATTCGGCCATAAAAATGAACTATCTGTTCAGTCAACAGAGTGGAGAAATTGCACAAGCATAATTAAATAAAAGAAGCATATACTCTATTAGTTTTCCATTTATATAAAGTGCAAAACCAAACCACATCCTTAGAAATCAAAATAGTGGCTACCCTGAGGTAGAAAGTGATTAGGAGGGGGCACAGGTGGGCCTTCTGGGGTACTGGTCATGATCTGTTTCTTGAATCTGGTATGTTTGGTTTGTGAAAACTCATCAAGTTGTCCATAATTTTTGTGCACTTTGGTATATGTGTTATACTTGAATAAAAGCAAAACTAAACTAAGATGATTAACCATAAAGAAAAGCAAGGAAGTAAATAGCATAAAATTCAGGGTGAGAGAGGGGGAGCTATGATTAGCAAAAGTCACGCAGAAGACTTCTAGGGTGTTAGCAATGTTCTGTTTCTTAACCTGTGTGGTGTTTATACAGGTGTTTGAATTATAATTATTCTTAAAAAGTGGATATATGTTTTCTGAACTTTTCTGTATGTATATTATATTTAACCGTTAAAATGTTTTTATAAGTACATACATTTTCAGGATATATTTTGTAAAGCAAATAGTGCCAAAGAAAACCAAAGTGCAATAGAGTATCAATAGTATGCTATCTTTTATGTAAGAAAGAAGTAGAAATGAAAAAAATGTATTGTTCATTTGTGCAAAAAGAAATACACTAAGTGTAAATCAGAAACTAGTGGGATTTATTACCTACAGGGGATGAGCAGGAATAGGGTGAAAAGGATGGGAGGATGGGAATGGGGTACAGGGGATAGGGGAGTGACACTTCTCTGGATATAATACTTTGTATGGCTTTGACTTTTAAAATCATGTTACCCTTCTACACTGTTGATGGGACTGTAAACTGGTGCAGCCACTATGGAGAACAGTATGGAGGTTCCTTAAAAAACTAAAAATAGAGCTACCATATAATCCTACAATCCCACACCTGGGCATATATCCGGAAGAGATGAAAACTCTAATTTGAAAATGCACCCCAGTGTTCATAGCAGCACTATTCACAATAGCTAAGACATGGAAGCAACCTAAATGTCCATCGACAGATGAATGGATAAGGAAGATGTGATATATATACAGCAGAATATTACTCAGCCATAAAAAAGAATGAAATAATGCCATTTGCAGCAACATGGATGGACCTAGAGATTAACATACTAAGTGAAGTAAGTCAGAAAGAGAAAAACAAATATCATGTGATATCACTTATATGTGGAATCTATAAAATTCTACAAATGAACTTATTTACAAAACAGAAATAGAGTCACAGACATAGAAAACAAATATATGGTTACCAAATGGGGAATGGGGGAGGGGTTGATTGGGAGTTTGGGATTAACAGATACACACTACTGTATATAAAATAGATAAACAAAAAGGACCTACTGTATAGCACAGGGAACTATACTCAGTATCTTGTAATAACCTATAATAAAAGAAAATCTGAAAAAGAATAGGTGTATGTATATATGTATAACTGAATCACTTTGCTGTATACCTGAAACTAACACAACAGTGTAAATTGACTATACTTCAATTTTTAAAATTCATATTAATGTTCTACATAGTCAATCAATCAAAAAGGATGGGGGAGAAACAAAATGAAATACAAATGGAAACAAATGAGTCTATTTCAAATGAATAACAACTACACTGAAGGGGAAAAGCAAAATAAAAACTGTAAACAAATATTAAACCCTAGTTAGTAGCTTTATTTTTCACAGTAGTGGGTTGGCAGTTCTGAAACAACTATATGCATATCCTAGGATTGAACAAATAAGTAAATATATTATGGATAATGAGAACCAGATTTCTCACTGTCAGAGAAGGGAGTTAGAAATATGGAAAGGGGGGAAGGCTAGAATGAATCTTGTGGTTTAAGATAAGAGTTGGAGTACCAGTATGAATTCATGATTTTAAGTTGATACAGAGATTTCATAGATAGATAGATATAGATAGATGGTTGATAGATGATAGATAGATGGATAGATAGATAGATAGATAGATAATGTGTGTGTATGTGCTTAGGAATATATACATACACACCAGCTCTGCCCACTGAGATGGACTATAATTCAGTGACTCCTAATTGCAGCAATGGGCACACTTCATGCCCCTATTTTGGTATCTCTACCAAAAGGAACCAAGGCTGGATTCTTGGAGAAATGGTTGATTCCAGAGCTGGGGCAGGAAAAGCACAAGATGAGCCTGAAACACCTTGATGTTCCAGAAAGTAAGGGAATGCTCAAAGGACGATCGACATATCGAAAGGACAAAAAAGGAAGCTTGAAAGGACTCCCCTTGTCAAATTCTGGGACAATTTGGGCAACAAAATAAATAATGAATGTAGCAGTTTATAACTTATTGGATAAAATAAGAATCCACAAATCCATATGACAAAACTAAATGAATGAATAAATGAATGAAGGAAGGAAGGAAAAGAGAGAGAACTCTTCCTTATTGTACAATGTGAACTAATAAATGTAGAAGGAATAATAGGATTAGAAAATCACCATTTGGCAACCACAGTAGGAATAATTGTTTCAGCCAAGTGCAGTGGGATGGGGCGAGAGTGAGGGCAAACCATGGCTTGTTATTCCATACACTTCTGTGTAGTTTGAGCATATCACAGTGTGCATGTTGCATCACTTGTGTAATTAAAAATATGTTTATTCTTTTGACATGCTGAGGGACAAGTGTTTGTCATTGTCAGTGTTTGTTGCGAGATAGTGGGAGATAAATAAGTCGCACTGAGGTGATACCCAGGAGCACTGTCTCCTGAGAGACAGAGATAAGAGCAGCAGTTCTAATTAACTGTAATACCGAAAAAATACACTAGAACATGGTGATAAGTGGGATCACTCTTGCCTAAGTACCTCAGCACAGTGCTGGGAACACAATAAGCACTCAATAGAAACTTGCATAAGGTGTAAAACAGTATATCCAGTCTCTACCTTTGCATAAGAAAGGGGGGAATGCAAAGTATAAGTATGATATATAAGTATATATAGATATGCATATATAAGCATATAGGTAGATACTTATAGTTTCAAAGAGCAACACTGGAAGGATAAACCAAAAACTCATTTTTAAAAAGTGACCTATGAGGGAGAGAGCATAACAGGGTGTAAGGACAGGATGGAAGTTATATAATTTAGCCTATATACTGAAAACATAAAAATGTTTTACATATTCAAAAATTCGACGAAAAATTTTAAAAACAATCCCCCAAAATTGAAAACAAACGGGACTGAAAAAACCTAGCTATATCACATTCATGACATAGCTTCCAAAGATAAAATATTATTTCCAGCAAATTTAGAACACCGTGTTTTGAACGCATGCCCTTAATGGAATATATTCCAAGGACAAATAGAGCTGCTAAGAAATCTTAGACTTCTTTCAGGAGTCTAATTGCTGGTAGAAATATTGGTTTTGTTACTTTACTGCAAAGAAGCCATTATATAAATGCTGTTAGGAACCAAGGTTTTCCATATAAAAGTGCCACTTTTGAAGTATAAAATTTTAAAATTGCATAAACAACTTGGAATATTCATTTTGAATTGGAAATATCAATATGATCCAATGACTTTTTTGTTTCTCTCAACGAAAAAATTTTCTTGCTCTGTTCACTGAAAATACCAAGAAGCAGTGACACCCACTATCAATACACACACCTAGCACCCTTATCTTGTCCAAATATATCCCAACTAAAAAGAACCAGGACTCCTTCGAGAAATGGCTGATTTTAGATCTGGAGCAGTAAATGTCTACTATGAGCCTGGAACATCTTTTCATACTAGAAACCATGAAAACTATCAAAGTTTTACTAGTCTCATGTCAAAAAGGTACAGGAGCAAACTTGAAGGGGTTCCCAATGGCCAAATGAGGGACAATTTGAACATCAAATAGAATAATAATTGCAATGGATCGAAACACTAAATATACTTTTAAAAAATAAAAACCATGTGTTTGGGACTTCTCTGGTGGTCCAGTGGGTAAGACTATGCGCTCCCAATGCAGGGGACCCAGGTTCGATCCCTGCTTGGGGAACTAGATTGCACATGCATGCCACAACTAAGAGTTCGCATGCCGCAACTAAGAAGTCCGCATGCCACAACTAAAGATCCTGCAACAAAGATCCCACGTGCCGCAACTAAGACCTGGAGCAGCCAAAATAAAACAACAACAACAAACCCATGAGTTCATAATGACACTAAAAATAAGAAGAAGCAAAACAGAAGTTTAACCAAAAACCTCATTTGAACCACTAGAACCGTAGGGCATCAATTCCTTGCTCTAAAATTGGCATTTATAATGACAGAATTACATCTATATCTTGTTTTTCCTGTATTCACTGTATTTTGGGTAACCCAATAGCCTGAGTTGATGAAGGAACGTTTTTACTTATATAAAAACGCCAGTTAATAAATGTAGAAAAGTGATAGAATTTTAGAAAAATGACCACTCTGCAAGTCCTAATGAAATAACTGATCCAGGCAACTATCATCAATAGATGAAATCATTAAATGAAAGGCTGATGGGGAAATTTTCCATGGAGGTATCAGGCTATTACCACCTTAACCCACTGATGAATCTTAACATCATTAAAAGCAGGACCACCAGATATTATATGACTCCTGGTATGATGAAATAGGAATCTCACAGCACCGCCTTTGAAGTGTTCTTAGTAATAATAATAATAATAACCCAGATGCAATAGAGTTCTCAGAGCTAACTTCTATCTCCAGGAAAAATGGGGAGTAGAGAACATGTTAAATGACACTACAAGGGAGCAAACAGACAAATTGAGAAGATGAGTCCTTCTACAGCACAACTGCAATAAGTCAAGGGCATGACACAAAAAGCGCGAAGAGAGGACCTGCTCTAGATTAAGGGACCATCAAGAGACATATCAAATAATGCAGTGTGTTCTGATTAGAACAAACCCACTGTAAAAAGTCATTTGATTATAAAAACAATTGGGTAATTATGGACTTGCTTATTTATTATTAGACATTACCAAAGAATTAAGTGTAATAATGGAATAGTGGTTTTATTAAATTAAGTCCTTTTTTAGAAATGCATACTAAAGTATATATGGGTATGATTCAGTGTCTGAGATTTGCTTTTAAGTACTTCAATGAAAGAAAAAATGGAATAGATTAAACAAATATGGCAGCATCTTATTCATTATCCAATCGTGGTTGTGTGTGTCTGTATTTATGATACTACTCCCTGTTTGTATGTTTGAAATGTTCATAATAAAAAAGTTAAAGTTTGTTGAGAGAATGAAAGGGGGCCCCAACTAAGAAAAATTCCAGAATAAGTTGGAAAGAAGCATTTTTATTCAAGGCTGGGGTAAAAGCCTTGTTTAGATTCAGTAACTAGGACAGTTAAACATGGGTGAGAAATGTACCAAACCACTCCCAACTGTTTAGACACCAAGTAGAACATTCCTTATGATAAGTATGTGTTTTTTGTTTTTTAAAACAAAAGACTCATTAATGCTAGGGGCTTCTGGATACTGTTAATATTCTATTTCTTGAGCTGAGCAGTGGTTAGTTACATGGGTGTTCACTTTATAACTATTTGTTAGTCTGTATGTATACATCTCATGCACATTTTTATCTGTATATTACATTTCACACTTTAAAATGTTAAATTTTTCAAATCATAATTGAATGGTAAAACATGGCACTCTTTCTCCCAATCCAATGCAGCCTGGACTTGTTAAGCAGACCACAGGAACCCACTAAGGTGCTTTTGCCCACCTGGTGGTGCAGTACTGTAATTTCAGAGAAAGAAACAGGAGGAAATAAGGAACTTTTAAAATCTTCTAAAATGTGCTTATCTCCTCACCTGCTCAGGGGATGTAAACAGAATGGTACAGGCAGAAGGGAACCAGGGTTCTCCCATTCCTGGAATGTTGGAGTTGATTAAAAATGGGGGACTGTGGCTAGAAGTGTATTACGCAGCTTCCCCTGTCTTCTCCACCTACAGCTCTGCCTATTGGATGCTATGTGCTTATCTCATAGAGACATGCCTTTTTTGAAGAACTCTTTCTTTCCCCTCCTAAGGGAGGAAGGTTGCTTCAGGGTGGAGGGTAGGGTGGGGGGCTTGAGTCCAGCTGGCGTCTCCCACCCTCTTTTGCAAGCCCTTCTTTCCTCATCGCGGTTCCCTGTCATCTCCAACGACCTCAACAGAACAATCCTTTCTCCCGAGGCCTTAGAAGGACATGAGTTGGAGGCCAACTAAGGGCAAATCAAGATAGCAGGAGCCCAGGTCAATATCTCTGTGTTCAAGAGAAAGTCTGAGAGCCTTAGCCTGGCATTCAGGGTCTGGCCTATGTCAGAGGAGTATCCTTCACCCAGGCCACAACAAATTGCTTCTGCCATGCTCCAAATGCATCTTGCCTTCTGGGACCTTCAAGCCTTTGTACAGGCTGTTTCACTTACCTAGGCACCATTTTTTATTTAATCAAGATGCTCATGGTATTAATTTTATGTCTTGACTTTATTATGAACACTTTACAAATATTACCTCATTTATCTTCACAACCCTATGTTGTAAGCAGTATTACTACCTCATTTAACAGATAAGGAACTTGAGGTGCAAGGAAGTTAAGAGACACAGATTCAAACCCCAGCAGCCTGGAGCCAAAGTCAGTGCTTTTAGCCACCATACTATGTTGCCTCTTAAACTTCTTCCAACTCACTTCCACTTCTTCCACACTTATCCTGGGTATCACCACCTCTCCCCACACTGGCCTTGACATCTTCCAGCTCCCACAGCTCCCAAATCCCACTTTTGCCTCCCATTATGTGAAACATTCTGACTGCTTGTTCTACTTTTTCATTTTTAAAAACTTTTAAAAATTGAAGCATAACACATATAAAGAAAAGTACAATAGGCATAAATGTACAGCTCTCAATGAATTGTTACTAAGTAACCACCCATGTAATCAGCACCGAAATCAAGAAACAGAACATTCCCAGCACCTGAGAAAGTCTCCTTGGGCCTCCTACTCAGGGCCCAAAGGCAATCAAGATTCTGACTTCTATCACCATAGATTAGTTTCACCTGTTTTAGACCTTTCTATAAATGGAACCAAAAGGGTATGTGCTCTTTTGTGTCTGGTTTATGCTCCTCAGCATAATGTTTACAGAATCCATCCATATTGTTGTATGCAGTTGTGAGGCATTTCTTCTCATTGATGTGTAATATCGAATCCTGTGAATATACTACAATTTATTTATGATTCTTCTGTTAATGACATTTGGGTTGTTTCCAGTTTAACTATTACAAATAGTTGTAGCTATTTATTACAAAAAGCTATTACAAATAGCTTTTATGAAATGAACGTTACTGTATATGCCTTTTCGTAAACATATATTAGCATTTGTGTTGGGCATATACCTAGGAGTAGGATCACTGGGTTATGGGATGTGTATATGGTCACCCTTAGTAAATATTGCTAACCAGGTTCCAAAGTGATTATATCAGCTATATCTCATCAGGATTGTATGAGAATTTCAGTCACTCCACATTCTCACATCCAGTATTATCTTTCTCTTTTTAGTCATTCTAGTGAGTGTGGTTTTATTTCATATTTTCTTGACTACTAAATGACATTGTATGTTTATATCTTCCTTTCTAATCTTTATGTCTTTTATTTATTTTCTTGCTTTAGTGTGCTGGCCAGGACCTCCAGTACAATTTGAATAGAAGTGGTTATAGCGGGCATCTTTGCCTCATTCCCTATGTTAGAGGGAAAGCATTCAACGTTTCCACATTAGGTATGATATTTGCTATAGATTTTTTGTAGATAATGTACATTAAATTAAGGAACTTCCCTTATATTCTTAGCAAACTTACGTTTGCTAAGTTTTTTGTCATGATGCTTTTTTTTTTCATCTATTGAAATGATCATATGATTTTTCTTCAATTCCCTGGAAAATTCTGTGTAAAATTAGAAAAGTGATGGGGTTTCTTTCCTTATTTTGTAAAATTCACCATTGGCAGTTTCTGGGTCTGGAGGTTTCTTTGTGGAAAGCTTTTTAAATTATAAATTCAATGATTTAATAGTTATAGGATTATTCAGATAAAAATTTTTCTTGTGCAAGTTTTAGTAAATTGTATTTTTCTAGGAATGTCCCCATCTCATCAAAATTTTCAAATTTATTAGTATAAAGTTCTTCATAATACTGCCTTATTGTATTTTTTAATGTATATCCAACCCATATTGTAGTGCCCCCTTTTGTTCCTGATACTAGTTATGTGCCTTCTATTTTTTTTTTCTGGATCAGTCTCAGGGATTTATCATTTTTCTAGTTTTTTTTCAAAGAATCAACTTTTAGCTTTGTCAATACTCTGTTGTGGTTCTGTTTTCTGTTTCATTGATTTCTCTCTTATCTCTGTTATTTCTCTCCTTCTACTTTCTTTAATTTGCTTTGTCTAACTTCTTGAGATGGATTTTCAGCCTTTTTAAAGAATAATATATATTTAAGGCTATAATTTCTCTCTAAGCATAGCCTTAGCAGCATCCAACAGAATTTCAGATATAATATTTTCATTATCACTCAGTTCAAAATATTTTCTAATTTCCATTGTGAATTTATATTTGACTCATGGGTTTTCTTCCCTCTCCAAAGCATGATGCCCAAACATAACAATAACCACCTGAGGGCCGTGTCAAAATACAGGTTTTGGAGCTTCATCTCAAACCTCCTAAATTAGTATTTCTGGGAGGTAGGCCTGGGTTTCACAAACTCTATGGGGGTTCAGATGCAGGTGGATTGCAGGACCACAGCTTGGCAGTGGAGCAAGGGTTTCCTAAGGGCAGAGAGCAAGTCTGATTCACCTACATTGTCAGTGCCCACCACTGGACCTAGCATACAGCCATGCTTAATAAATGAGTGAACTAATGAATGAGGGAAGAAAGAAAATAGAAGAAAATTGCTTATATCAAGGGAACTGGAATTCTTAAATGCTATAAATTAGGGGAACCACTATGGCATCATTTGGTCCCAATTTAATCTATTCAGGACAGAAGTATTTCTTCCTTGCCTTCGAACCTCTGCCTACAAGGCTTCTCCTCCCCTGGCCCATTCTGCTGTCCTGGAACGTGGCCATAACTATGGGTGCGTATCTGTCTACTGGCCCAGAGAAAGTAGGGGTGGCACGGGAGATGACGTCCTGAGAAGGGCTGTTCAGAGATGGGCAGCGCTCCCTGCCACGCCCCCGCACCCACCCCCTCCCACCTACAGGCCTTGCTGGGAAAATGCCCATAGAACCCATTCTAAATAAGGTTGTCTATCCTACCTCTCAGAGCTTTAAGGATCCCTCCCAAGCGAAAGCTTTTGAGAAACTTCCACAGGACCTTTCTGCTCTGACCCCAACCGTAGATCCCCCCACCCCTGCCTCCTCTGCACTTGTAGCCCATGCACTTCTCCCCACCTCCACGCATGCCTCTCTCCAGCATCTCAGAAAGGCCGGAGTCTGAATTCCCCAGGCAGCTATTGTCCTGGCAGCACAGCCGCCACGCCAGCATCCCCACCCAGTCGGCCTGCCAGCCAGCCGGGTCCTCCCCGGCCTCACCAGCCCCCCTTCCCCGCCCCGCCCCGCCCCGCCCCGCTCCGCCCCAGGGAGGACCAGGCTGGCGGCTGGGAGTCTCCCTGCCTGCTCAGCCTCCCTCCTTCCCTCCCTCCCTCTCCCTCCCTGCCTCCCTCCCTCCTCCGCCCGCCCCTGAGGCAGGGACCGTGCAAATCGAGGAGAGGGGGGACGGACAGCCCAGATGGGGTCCAGCTTAGTGCCCTGGGCTCCCCGCTGATGCCTTATCCAGGCTGGGTGTCCCCAGCATCTTGGGACCTAAATTTGTGTAAGCTGGGGTGCTTCCCAGGCCTGGAGGGTCCCTCCGGCAGGCCCATGGTGCCCCTGTTTTGCATCAGGACCCCCCCCCTCGGATGCTCTGAGCCACCCTCCTCAACCCGGATCTAAAACCCGGGACACAGCTATCAGGCCAGCCTCTCTCTCCACCCCACCCCCTCTTTCTGGCGTCCATCCCCTCCCCAACTCCACCTCTGCTGCTGCCTCTGGCTGTGGACCTGCACCTCTTCCCCATCCCCGACAGGCCTGGGGATCGAGGTGAGCCTGGATGAGAGCTCCCACAACCTGGGGCTCTCCCAGGCCATGGCCCGAGTGCTCCCAGGGAGGAGCCCCAGACCCTGAGCATCTGCTGGAGGCTTGGCAGAGGCCCCGCGGGGACCGTGTCTTCTGAGGACAAAAGGCGGCGGCCAGCGGGCAGACAGGGAGGGGGAAGGGGGGACCGGCAGCCAGGTGGGCAGACGGGTAGCAGGGGCCAGTGCTGGCCCCCCTCCCAGCTTGGCGGTGGCGTGAAGATGGGGGTGGGAGTGTGTAGTTGGGGAAGCACCTGCCTGGACCCCCACCTGCCAGCTAGCTGGGCACCCCAAGGCTGTGTGCTGCCCACCTGGTGTTCCCCAACACCCCCAGCCCTGCCCAGTGCACTCCTTCAGTGCCTGCTTCCCCTGATGTCTGCGATTTAGACCAGCCCGGCTGTATCCACGGCAACAGAAGCAGGAATGTCACTGGCTGCCAGCTCATGGAGGGTCCCACAATGTGGCCTGGGCTGTGATTTATCCTGAGTGAGACAGCTTGAGCCCCCTCCCTCGATTCCAAGACAACCCTGCTGAGAGAGCCAAGGTAAGTAGTCAGCGTCCCTCCACCGAGGATGGGGGGCTGGGACTTCTGTCTCCCCACACATATTCCAGAGTCTCCATCACTGCCATGCTCTCTGTCTCTCTCTGGTTCTGTTAGTCTCTCTCTCTTTCTACTCCATCACAAGGGCTACTTGGGCACTCAAGCCTGGAGAGTCCTCTAGCCATCCCCATCTTCCTCAATCCCAAATGTCCCGTGAGGAAGGGAACCACCACCTGTTTCCCCGTACAAGGTCTGTTTTTATCATTATGGTCGCATTTGAGCATGAGGCTGTGTTAATATTTCCTTGTGTGCTGTCTGTGGAAGGCATGCCTGGAGCCCGGCTGTGCTCCCCTCATGATGCCTGCACCCTGGGCAGGCTCAGCCTCCTGCAGCTGCCTCCTCTCCCTCTCCCTCCTCCTCCACTCTCCGACAGCTTCCTTGGCCAGCATGCAGGGTGTATGTGTGTCTGCCTGAGTGTGTGAGCTGGCAGGTGAATAGACGTGACAGAGAAGCTGCTCCCAGCCCAGACCACCCCCCACTCCTTGTTTCCTTCTTTCCTTCCTTCCTTCTTTCCTTCCTTCCTTCCCCTGTCTCTGCCCACAAGTAGCACTGACTTTTGCTCACTCACCAGGGAAGATACTGCTGTGATTTCCAGCAAGGGGGAGGAAGCCACTGTAGGGCTAAAAGGAAGGTGAGGTGGGGGTGGGGAGCACTTCCAGGCCCTAGTCTGCTTGATGTCTTGGTGGAGGCAAGGACCATGCCACACAACATCCTGCAGGGGCCAGACACAACATGGTTGTCCCCACAGTGTGGGCCCCAGCCTTCATCCAAGGCTCTCAGTCTGTTTCGGACTCCCATGTTGTGTCTGGGATTCCCCAGATATTATGGCCTTGTGGTCCCTCTGTCTGAAGAAGCAGGAAAGCCTGGTATATGGAGAACATGGATTCTTCAGGGACACCTCCCTCAACTACTGGCTCTGCAACTTTAGTGAAAGTGTGCTACTTATTGAACCTTAGTTTTCTCATCTGTCAAAGAGACTGGTAACCCTTCCTTCATGGCTGTGTGTAGTGACTAAATGAGTTGGTGCATGTAAGTAAAGGATGTGTATAGAAGTGGCCCTGAAGCAATGTCAGCAAAGCTCATGGTCAATATTGTTGCTGATTGTTCATGATTAATATTGTCATTAATTATTTGGGGGAAGGACTGGCCCCTCTTCTCCAGGTTCTTGGCTGAGATCTGGGGAGGGCAGCAGGTAGGTAAATGGAGGAGGGGAAGGGGAGGCAGGAGCAACTCTGTGTTGTTACTCCTCATTTGTAAGGAGGAATAAGTGGTGGCTGTGGGCAGAGCCTCCTGCCCCCACCCTCCTCCAGGCTCCTTTCCTGCACTTTCCCCTGTCTGTGCACACACACACACAGAGGCTCTAGCCCCCGTGAGCTAGCAGAGGCCTGGCTTGCAGCCTGCAGCATTGCTGACTCTGGTGATATATGCATCTCCCTGTTGAGGGGAGACTTGGCAAGAGTTTGGCCTGTGGTCAGTGGTTGGCAGGGCGTGGGGACAGGGCTGAAGCTTCTGAGATCACAGGGCTTCGGGTGTGGCCCATGCAGCAGCCAGAGCTGTGGGGGACGGGTCCCAGGGAGTCACTAACATAGAGCCTAGGCTGGAGGGACAGTTGGGTCTGCTGGCTGGTTTCTGGGTGTGAGATGTGGTAGAACACTGAGTGAGGGGTCAGTGGCCGGAGGAGAGTCCTCAAGGCCAGGGGAGCATTAGAAAGAGGGGAAACACTGAGGCCCAGAAGACCTCCTCTGTGGGGGCAGGGAGGGGTGGGATATATAGAGTAGGCTTATGGAGTAGACTTTTCTGAAGAAGCATTAGGTGCAGAAGGGAGAGAACCCTACCTGTGGTCCAGAGGCATCTAGGCCTGAGCGTGGGTGTATATGTGCAACTGAAAACATATAGCTGTGTGTGTCTGTCTGTTCATGGGCACTATGAATGTGTATGAGTCTGTGTGTGTTAGCAGGTCACATGATGGTGTGAAAGTGTGTGGGTGTCTGGGTAGGATGGTGTGTGTACAAGGGAGTGGGTATGACTTTGCATGTCTGTGTGGGTGAGCAAATGGGCATGTTGGATCCTGAGCCTCAGTGAGGGTGTGTTTCTCTGAGCCAATAGGCCTGTTGAATGTCTGGCTAAATATATGTATGTTGTATACATTTGTCTTTGAGTGTACATGTCTGATTGTATGTGTATGAGTGTGAGGGTTTCAGAATGCCTGGGTGTACATGTCCTATTAGGTGATTGCCCAGATATATCTGATTGTGTATATTTGTGTATGCCCCTGTGTGCATATGAATACAAGTGCATCTAAATGGTGTGTTTGTAAGTGTAAGGGCATGTGTATGTGTGTATGGCCATGCATGTATGGGAGGGTAAGTGTGGATACACATGCTTCTGTGTGGGTGTGCCTGTCGTGTATATGTATGAGTAGGCCTGTGTGTGAATGTCTTTGTGGATTCTCCAGCATTTTGAATTATGTCTACGTCTGTGTGTGCATGTTTGAATACATATTGTCTGTAGACAGACCCATGGGTCTACATCTGATTAGGGAAATGTTAGTGTAGATGGTCACACTAGTATAAGGATAACTAATTGTGTGGGTAGGGGAGAGTGTGTGAATGCACATGTTTTGTTCATGAAAGTATGCCTTGTGGTTTGCCTATGTGTGCACATTTGATTATATATATGGGTATGGCTGGGGGGCTGTACACCTTTAAATATATGCACAAAAAGCTGTGTGCATAGGTAAATGGCTGCATTCATGTATATGTCTAGTTGTGTTTCTGGGTACACTGTTGTACCTCTGAGCGTACATCTCTGAGCGTGGTGTGAGTGCATCTCTTAGTGTGAGTGTGCACTCACACTCACTCAGTGTGGTGTGTGCATGAGTAACTACAACTCATAATACTTGGATGCACCTGTCTCATTATGTATTTTGTTTGAATTTCTGAGTGAATGTGAATGTGTGTGTGGAAATGCCTGTGAGTGACTGAGTGAATGTGTGTGTATATGCTAGTATGTGTGAACATCTAGCTGTGTGTGCACTTGAGTGAACATGTCTGTATATTTACCTGTGTATTCACACACATCTAAGTGTATGTGTGTGTAAATATGCCTGGGTGTGTGTCTGTCTGAATGTACAGGTGGTGTCTGAACTGCACCAATTTGTATAGTTCTAATTATTTGCATATGTGTATTTGTATTTATCTACCATTGTTTGTTCTGGAGCATATGTTGTAGAACTGTGTAAGTGAATGTACATACACACCACTCTTGGCCTATAAGTGCGTTTGAGTGTGTGTGTGTGAGGTTGTCTTTGCATGTGTGTGTCTGTAATGAGTGTTAGCAATTCTTCTTGTGCAGATGTACAAGTGTGTGAGAATATGTGACTATTCTTCCATGTGTGCATGAGTCTTCTTTTGTTTGCATATTTTCTCATGGGTGTATGAACATGTGTCAACATAAATGGTGTGCGTAATTGTGTTTTGTAAGTACATTTGTGTCTCCATGTCTGATTCTGTGCATGCAGAAATGAATGAGGTACAAGCCTAAGTTCATGTGAATACGCTTATAGGTGTACATGCCCAGTTGTGTGTATAAGTCTATGTGTGTTAGAATGTCCATGTATGAGTACACCATCTAATTGACAAGCATGTGCACATCTGGGTGTTCATTTGTGTGAGTACATCCTGGTGTGAGTATGTGTGAATATGCTTATGTGGTCATGTCTGGGGCTGTATGTGTATACATTTGGGAGCTCACCTCTGTGTGTCGTGTTTGTTCATTGTCTCACTGGGTGTGATACAGAGTCTGCCTGTCTGTGGACATATGTAAATATGCCTGTGTGTACGCCTGTGTTTGTGAGTGAAAGTATGTCCTCATGGGCATTATGTCATGTGAGTATATGCTATGCATATATGTCTGTGTTTGAGAATAAATGGATGTGCATATGTGGGACCAAGTGCAGTGTGAGTGTGCACTGCTGTGGGCGTGCCTGTTGTAGGGATGAGTGTAGGTATTTGTGCATGTGCCTGTCTCATGGTATGTATGTGAGAGAGGGAGAAAGATTTGGCCTTGGGCTTGTGCAGATAGGCCTTATCATTGAGAGGGTGATAAGGGGGGGGGTACTTATGAGTCTGTGTGATGCTATGTGTACTCCAGCGTGTATTTATGTGCCTGTCTGAAAGTCAGGTACCCTGCTAGACTATGTCTGGCTCTAATTGTGTAGACATCCTAGATGATGGAAGCCAAAACACTTGAGCAATCCATGACCCCCTTCTGGGGTTTCTCTGGCCTTGACCATGTGCTGGGCTTCTGTGAGGGTCTCAGGAGAATTCCTGTCATCATTCACACTCAAGAAGTAAGAACCAAAAATGACTGATATCCTACTAGGGAAGGGGGCCTGTGACCTCTTTAGAAAAGGATTTCTTGAAACACAAAGACCTCATTTCCCATCCTCCCCCCACCATCAAAGGCCCAGGACAAAATGGCATTGTATGGTATCAAGGGTTGGTAAATGGTTTTCACACACAACACCCAAGTTGTGCTATCCAGGGAGAAATCTAGATCTAAATGTGTATGTGTAAGTGAAAAGTGAAGGTATATTCAGGTAAAGTGGGGTGTGTGTGTGGAGTGGGTGCTATATTTGTTGAGAGAGAAAAAGAGAGAGAGAGAGAAAGAGAGAGAAGGGATCTGGGTTGTGTGTATGTAAGAGAGAGCCTGGGCGTATCTGGGTAGGGTTTGAGTGTGAGACATTTGGGTGTATTTGAGAGGGATGAGTGTGGATGTGGGTGTGTGTGAATGGTGCATTTGTGAGGCACTATGAGACCATTGGCCTATTTCGGTGGAGGATGGTATAAGTAACATTTTGGGTGTGGCTGTGTGGGAATATGTGTGAGGATATATATATTTGAGGGGTATGTAAGTATGCGTGTATCTGGATGGCGCAAGAGAGAGTCGGGGGTTATGTAGATGATGTATGTTTTACAGTGTGGACCTATCTATGTTACGTGTATAAGAGGGAGTGTGGGTATTTCTGGGTAGAGTGAGTGTATGAAGGAGTATGGTGTATTGGGGTGGGGGCATTCAAGTGTGGGTGTATCTGGATGGTGTGTAGGTGGGTGAGAGAACACGTGTATCTAGGCAATATAAGTGTATGATGGAGTTTATCTAGATGGTGTGTGTGTCTGTGTGTGTGTGTGTGTGTAAGAGAGAGAATTTGGGCACATCTGGGTGAGGGTGGGGTATATGTGAGTGTGTATATAATTGGGAGTATCTGTGGATGCTGTGGGGGGTATATGTGAGTGAGGTGTGTGTGGTGTGTGAGAGAACATGGGTATACCTGCATGGTGTGCGTGGAGTGTGGGTATTCTGGATGATGGTGATTAAGAGAGAGGGGGGAGCTGGATTGTGTGTATGTATAAGAGAGTGCGTAGGTGTTTCTGAGTGTGGTGGGAGTGTGAGAGCATGAATGTATCCAGTGGGAGAAGTGTGTAGGTGTATCTGGATGGGGTAGAAGTGTTTGGGTTTTATTGGGTCAGGGAGTGAATGTGAGTGTTTTGGTGTGTGGCTGGGTGTATCTGGATGATGTGTGAGAAAATATGGTACATCTGGGCTGTTTGTGAGACAGTGTGTGGGTGTATTTTGGGTGGAGTGTGTTTGAATGTGAGTGCATCTGGATGGTGGGTGGGTGAGAGCACAGGTGTATTTGGGTGGTGGAGTATGTATTAAGGTATATCTGAATGGTGTGTTGTTAGAGCTTTGGGTGCATATCTGGGTATATATGTACTTGGGTATGTGTGTGAGTGTGTGTATAACTGGATGAGGTGTGAGAACGAGAGTTTGGGGGACATTACTGGGTGGGAAGTGTGAGTTTGGAATGTGGGGGCATCTGGGTGGTGTGGAGAGGATGAGAACATTGGATGTGTTTGGGCAGTGGAGTGTCTGGGGAAGTGCACCTGGATGGCATGTATGAAAGTTGGATTATCTGGATGGGATGTGTGTGTGTGAATTTGCAAGTGTATCTAGATGGTAGTGGAGTGTATCTAGATGATGCATATGGGTGTGAATGTATCTCAGTGGTCCACATGGGATGAATCTGGATGTTGTGTGTATGTATGAGAGTGTGGATGTATCTGGCTGGGGCTGTGTGAGTGGGCTCTGTGTGTGTGTGTATGTGTGAGAGAGGCAGAGACAGAGAGACAAAGAAAGAACATGAGAAGTGTGGGCATATATGGATAGGATTTGTTTGTGAGTGGGTGTCTCTGGATTATGTGTATGTGGGTATCTGTTCATGTGGATGTATTTGAATTGGGTGAGTGTGAGTATCTGGGTGGGGTGTAAGTGTAGTGTGTTTGAATGGTGTGTGTGTCATTGTAGGCGTATCTTGATACCACATGTGAAAAAGACTGTAGGTTTGCCTGGGTTGGGTATGAGGGCTCTGGGTTGGGAATGTGTGTGAGTTTGGGTGTATCTGAATGTTGTATGTGAGAGTGTGGGTGTACTGAGTTGGAAGTTTGCTTAAAGTGTGGCTGTACCTGGGTGGAGTGCCTGTGAGTGTAGGTGTATTTGAGGTATGTGTGTATGAGGATGGGTGTGTCTAGATGGGATGTGTGTGAGAGGGTGTGTATCAGTATTGGGTGTGTGTGTGAGAGTGGGTGCATCTGAATAGTGTGTGTGAGAAAGAGAATGTGTACCCACCTGGGCTGGGGAGTGTGGGAGTGGGTATGTCTAAGTAGGATGTGTGCGGTTCTCTCTGGATGGTGTATGGGAGGGAGATAGGGTATATCTGGGTGATGTGTGTGCATGTGAATATATGTGGGTAGTGTGTGTGAGAGCATTTGGGTATATCTGGTTGGGGAGAGTATCTGAGAATGTGGGTGCATCTGTATGTGAGTGTGGATTTATTTAGATGGTGTGTAGGTGGTATATGTGGGTGTTTTGTGTGTTTAGTAGTGTGGGTGTGTATTGGTGGGGTGCATGATTGTGGGTGTGTGTATGAATGTGTATATCTTTCCTGGGGCAAGATATACCTCTGCTGGAGTGTCTGTAAATGTGAGCATGTCCATGTTTGTGTATGTTTATGTGTGTAACTGTTTGTACCTGAGCCTGTCAGTACATGGCTTGTGTGTGCATGTGCTTGTGCTAAAGTAGTGTGTATCTGTATATGTGTATGAGATGAGTGTGTTTCTACATGTGAGTAAGTTGGATCTGTAAGGTCTTGAGCCAGGCTCTGGGTTTACATGCCTTTATTAGCTGTGTGGCTTTGGACAAGTCACCTAACCTCAACTAAGCCCTAGTTTCTTATTTGTAAAGTAGGGGTAATAATACTACCTATCTCATAGAGTGAGAATTGGATGAGTTAATATTCAAAAAGTGCTTTGGACTGTGCCTGGTACATATTGAGTCCTCTGTGCCACATAAGGAGTTACCCAGTACTATAATTGTCACATACGCCTATGTGTAAGTGACAGTATGTGTCTATCTGCAAGTGTGAACGGGGTAGTTTCTATGTGTGTATTTGCCACATTATCAGTATCCACATGTATGTGTGAGAGAATGAGCAGATTGTGGGTGTATGTGAGGGTGTGTTTATACATAAAAGTGGGTTTGTACTTATATGTGTCCCAGTGTGTATGTAAAACCATGGGTGTATGAGGATGGAAGTGTGGGTCTAGGAGGTTGATGGAAGAGGTTTGGCCCTGTGTGTATGCTTCCCAGCATACACACATCTGAGTGTATGAGTGCATATACCTGTATCTGTGGTAGTGCGCAGTGCGTTTTTATCTGAATATGTAAACGGGTTTATAGTGGTCAGGATGTAAATGTGTGCATGTTGTGAGTGTCTATAAATGTAAGAAGGTTGGTGTTCAGGTTTATATGTGATGATGTAGGTGGATGCGTGTGTGTGTAGAGGATTTAGGCCTATATGGCCATGTACTAGGATGTGTGTATCTGTGTCATGTGAATGTATGTGTAGGTGTGAATGAGTGTGTCTGTCTGTGTTTATAAGCAGCAGTAGCTATATGGGTGTGTATGTGTGAGCCTGCATTGCTTCACCTGCCTGCCTGCCTCTGTGTGTAGCCTGAGCCATGCCTGCCTCAGTGAGCCTGAGCCATGTGTCTGTATGGGCGAGCAAGTCTGTACTGTGTGTATATGTATGTGTGCCAGGGCAGGGTACATATAAGATGGTAGGTTTTAATCTCTTAGTGTAAGAACCTGGGGTGGGGAAGGGCCTGGATCTGTAGGATGTGAGCTGCACTTGCCCTGTGACTGAATGTCAAGTTCTTACATCTGTGCATACATGACTGTGTCTGAAAGCATATAGGTCCATACGATTTGGTCTGTAGGTGTATGTGTGTGCACGTGCCCATGTGAATGGCAAATGTATCGGTGCCTAGGCCTGTATTTCTATAGAAGTGTGGTTATATGTGTGTGTGTGTGTTATATAAATCTTTGCATGATTTGCTGGTAAGTGGGCACCTACACACATGCCTCTTTCTGTGTAGAGGAGGAGGTGTGTGTGTGAGCATCTGACTGCACCTATCAGCTGGGGTAAGTCTGGATGTGTGTGTAAATTTGAATCTCCATGTACACCTATGCCTGTGTGCTGTGTATCTGTTCATGTGTGCAAGTGTCCACGCAATACGACTAGCTGTGAATGTGTCAGGCACACAGAGAAGGTGAAATATTTGTATGGCACACTGTAGTAAACTTAAGAGGATGTAGGGCTACTGGGGTTTGGTGAAAAGAAATTCCTTACATTTTCTTTATATTATAAAAATTGTGGTAAGAAAAATTAAAATGCCAAGTTTTAGGAGAGTTATTTAATATTGAATTTGTATGCAACTTTCAAATGAAATCTTTTCCAAATATTTTCATAGTACACTTGAGCTCACTTCTGTAAACATAACTTTTTAATTCACTCGTGCAAATCTGTAGTGGTCAACATTCGTGCCCACTTCTTCTGCATCTTTGGTCATGACTGTCTTGGTTTATTTTATGGTCATTTTCATCATGATTTGGTAAATCACTTGGTGCCGAGCGTAGATCCCTTATGCCAAGTTGTTGTGTTTCTTGGTAAAAACCCAAACAGAACAAATGAAGCAAATAACCATTGGTACTTTTGACACGGATATAAACTTCTATTGTGGCCTGCCTCTTCTTGATCTTGGAAGGCATGTTGTTGAAGGTAAGACCCATTCCATGGAGGTTGTTTAGGCATAGTTTGCCCTAATGTCCTCATAATTAGCTTGAATGTATGAATGTAGCAGCATGGTTGTGCAGGTCAGCAAAACTCACCTCAAAAGCATGAGCTTTGGGGTCATCAGGTATCATTTTGGTTTCTCTGAAGCATCAGGTGCAGTTTCTTGTGTTGAATATGGCTGGTGCTTTCACACCATACCAACCTTTCTTAACAAATGGAACAACTGCTTGTTCGTGCCTCCCTTTTTCACCTCCCTTTTATAACTCACTTGTTCTTGCTATGCCCAGGCAGAGACCCAGCTTTTATGCTCAGAATAGCTACATACTCTCTTCTGTCTCTTGGTAGTCACCATCAACAGGAAACCATTTGCCTAAGTGGCAGCAAATGGTCAAAGGGTATTTTTTAATTTATTAAAACTCTTTTCTCATCAATAATCTATAATTCTTAGTCTTTGAATTTCGTACTTCAAAGGTGAGATCCTTCTTTAAATCTAACACCTCTTTCTTTTCTTTCAGTCAAATGTGATCTTGAAATTTCTTGTAACAAATGCTCATGAATTTTGGATCCAACAGAAAATTTTCATTTTGAGTATTTAAAAATAATGATGAAGTTTTCCCCTAAGTAGACCTTGTTCTATTCATCCTAGTAAATCTTCTTTAGTATTTAACTTATAATGCTAACTAAACATCACCCAAGGAACCGTACTTGACCTGATTTCTTCTAAGTTGAAGTTTGGCTTCAAATCCATAAACCTTGCTGGTATACTTTCATGTATCTTTGAGTGTCGAAAATTTTTGATGTAATTTTATTCATGTGCTCAAAGAGCCATGTGTTGAAGCCAGTAAGCATCAAATCTGCAAAGTGAGAGTCATTCACAGAGGAATGCTGTAATTTTTCTTTTAGCTCATAAATCCATTATAAACTCTACACACTTAGGCTTAAAACAATAGAGAAGGGTGTACTGATTCCAGTGCTTCACAGAAAGCTGACAAGTGGGTGGGTAGTGCCTTGGATCTAATTAAATTCACCTGGCATCATTTACTGTGGAAGTTAGACCTTCAGGCAAACTTTTATAGGTTAAGGCTCCTCAGTGGATGACTCTCAGCATTTTCAGAACAAATTCCAGCTGTAAACTTCCTGCCATCACAACAGCAGCGTCAGTCCACAGATTTATGCAGAGTTTCCACAATATTTCAAAATATTTATGTATCACTTTGAGTATTTCAACCTTAGTTTATTTTGGTGCTTCTGGCATTTCTCTTCAGGCTTTCTGACTAGTACTATAAACCAAGCACAGTTAATCAACATCCTGAGATACATCAATAGAAAATGAAAACCCCTTTGATTCAGCAATCTTCTGGGTTAGTGTTATCTCGATGTCCTTTGACCTGTCACCAGTGTATCTCCTAACAGAAATAATTGAAAGTGGCCCCTGTCCTATTTCTTCTACCTTGTTGGTCTCAAATACAGTGTGGACATTTTCCTGGCAGACTGCTAACATATGAGATTCTACTGGGCGGGCATCTTAGCTTTACTTGTTAATTGTATAACCCTGTTACTAGCTGGTTGAACTCCATCTAAGAATGTTCTAACTCATCTCAAAAAAGAGCCCAGTTTCTTAATTTGTTCTTCCAGATGCTTCAAAAAGTCCAAATCTTTCTCTGTGTGATAGAGTGTTTTGTGGTCAGTTGACCAACATAGCCTACTGCGAAGGTTTCTGTTGATAACTTTTCCACACAAATTGGACATTTAGGTTGAGGAAAAGAGGGCTAACTGGGCAGCTGAACTCAAATTTGAGACAATCCTCATTAAATTGCTTAAATTAGGAACATCCTGGATTATTTTGGAGGGGAGACTACTGTGTTTGTCTTATGAGTCTCTTGATTTTCCAGCTTTAATCAAAAAGTCCAATTTGATGGGGAAAGAAATATCTTAAGAATTAAATCTACGTGAATATAAAGTATTGAAGGGGTCAGCAGACTGACCCTTTGTGTGACCCTTTGTGACTTCTGAAAACTGATTTTTTCCAAAAATCAAGTTTTAGGTCTTCTGCATTTTTAAGCAGCACTCTGAGACAAACCCAGAAAGGCCTAGAGTTCCCTTTAATGAATCAATTCAATTCAACTATAGTCAGGCTGCACTCATTTACTGACAAATATTTTACCTAAAAACAAAAGATAATAATTAATTATGAAATTAATTATGAAATGTTCTAGAAGAAAACTTTTTTAATAAAGAAGCAACAATCAAGGAAATTAACAAAATTGTTATATTCTCTTTAGGAACACCTAATTCTATATAATAGTAATAACTGCTACAATCATACAGCCCTTCTATTTTCATAGAAAAAATTGTGGAAAAATAAGAATGAGATCAAATTAAAAGAAAAACAAACATTGTACATATATGAGCAAAGCCAAAAAACCTCACTGATGATGAACAACCAGTGGCAACCAAAGTAATAAATCTGACTATCTGGGATGTTTCGACAGGAAGCAATCCAGACATTTACAACCTCCCTTCTCACATGGTCCCCTCAAGCCTCCTCTTGCTCCAGCCCCAGACAGCTCTGCCAATGTTTCCACCTGTGCGTTCTGGAGTTGGCTGCTCTGTGCACTTGCACGGGTTTGTCTCTGGGTGTATACCTGTTGCAGGCTGTATATGTCAAGTAAGTATCTGGTTTGTGAGCAAGTTTGTGTGTGTATAGACGTCTGTGTGTGAGAGTGTATCTGTATACACTATATCTGGCTTTTTTCTTTGTGTTTGCTTGTGCTTGCATATTTCTAAGGGGTGTGTGTGTGTGTCTGTGTTGGAGCTGGTCTACTTCTCTGCATGAGTGAGCGTGTACATGTATGGGCATCTGTGTATACCTGTGCTAGAGTGTACACATCTGTGTTGGTGAGTGTGCCTAATCTATGTGAGAGGTTTCGGATCAGTTGGTCTCTGTATGTTAGAGTGTGTTAGAGTATGTACATGTGTGATATGTGAGCAGTTTTTTACTTGTCTGTTTTTTCTGTGGGTATCTGAGGGGCAGTCTGTATATACATATGTGTGGCAGGGTTCAAGTGCATGTGAGCATGCTGGCATATGTAAGTGACTGAGTGTTAACATGTGTAACCATGTTTGTATATGTGATGACATAGGTATGCCACTGTTTTCTTGCAACTGTGTTGCAAGAGTTTAAATACGTGAGAGGATTTGAATCATCAGGTACACTGGGACAAAGGGTATATATGAGTCTACATGTGAGTGACAATGAGTAGGTTTGTGTGTGTGTATCTGTCACAATTTGAAAGTTTGTGTGTATGTTAAGGGAGTTATAATTGTGGGTTTGTGGGCCACTGCACGTGTGTGTGTGTCTGAGTGTGTCTGCATATTAGCAATTCTCAGCTCTCTCATACCCAACACCCTCTTTTATGTAACATATTTTGTAACACCCCTTTACTATTTGGACATGAAGTTCTTAGATAATACAATCTCTCTGCATATATAATTTCAAAAGAAAATTCATATAGTTATGTTATACAATAGCCACATTATATTAACTCTAATATAAATAAATAAGAAATAAAAGTGACTTATAAGAAAATAATTTGCATTTCAATATGGAAATGCTTGGGCATGACACTCCCCAGGAGATTCAGTGAATTAGAAGCTTGTAACATCTTATGATGAGTAAACGTGGATTTAGGAGAAGGGGAAAAATCAGAAGCTGCCCCTTGTACGAAGTGCAGGCAAATGACAGGCAAAGGCCTAGGGGTGAGAGTTTCTGAAATACTGAACAGCTCAAGGAAAGTGCTCTACAAAACAAAGTACAGTCTCTAGACTTACATGGCAGCCACATTCCTGGATAATTCAGGGTATATTAAATCAAAGGAACAACTGTGTTTAACTGTGAAATAGAGTTAGATTCTAGGTTCAGTTCATTCCAAGTCCAAAATCCTATGGGTTGAGGGACATATGTTGGCTGTGTGGGACTGCCCCGCAGGTCACTGAATGGCCAGCATCCTTGCCCAGGACCCCAAATGTTAGAAGGACACACCCAGCACTGTGGCAACCAAAAATGCTCCTATAAATTTCCAAAATGTCCCCTAGGGGGCAGTAATGCCTTTGTTGAGGACAAAGCACTGGTGTTTAAGCAGGGTACACTGTGCCTGTGTGAATGAGGACGCATACACGATATACCGTGTGTGTGTGTGTGTGTGTGTGTGTGTGTGTGTGTGTGTGTGTATGAGTGCCGTGTGTGCACACCAGTGCCCCTGTGTGTGAGCTGGTTGCTGTCTATGGGTCTCTATAGGAGTAGCCTATGTGTTTGTGAGTGTGTGTGTAGGTGTCTGTGTATCTCTAAGGGCATCTGAGCACGACCAGGTGTGTACATGTTATGTGTATGCACATACACCCTTAGTTTTGGATGGTCCCAGGCTGTGGCTGCCAGTCTATGCTTAGAAGAACACTCTCCTCACTTTTTATATAATCACCCCAGCTTTCCAGGCAACACCAGAGTTTTGTTTGTTTGCTTCTATTGTTTTATGGGTTTTTGTTTTGTTTGTTTTGTTTTAGTGTTTGTTTTTGTTTTCACTGGGACTTGGCTACACATTATCCATCTTCTTGGTCTTAGTGTGTCTCTCTGTGTCTCCCTCTCTGTCTCCATCTTTATTTCTGCCTCTCTCTGTCTCTGTCTCTGCCTCTGTGTCCGTCCCCTCTTTATCTGTCTCTCATTCCCCGTCCCTGTCTATTTCTCTATATCTTTCTCTCTTTATTTCCTGGCATTATCCCTTTCCTTCTATCTCTCTGTCTCTGTCTCCCTCCCTCCTTCCCTCTCTCCCTCTGTCTCTATTTTTTCTGTCTCTATTTTTTCTCTCTATTTTTCCCCTTTCTGTCTCTATTTCTCTCCCTTGTCTGTCTCTTGCACTTTCTCTGTTTCTGTGTGTCTGTCTCTCTCTTTTTTCTCACTTTATCTCTTCTTCCTCTTTCTGTCTCTATTTCTATCTCCTCTTCTCTGTGTAAGGCTCTCTCCTTTCTCTGTGTATTTGTCCCACCCCTTCCCTCCCTCCCTCCTATGTCTCCATCTGTCTGTCTGTCTGTCTGTCTCTCTCTCTCTGCTCCTCTCTCCTTCTTTGTCACTCATGTGTCTCTCTGACTCTGTCTTACATTCAGTCTCTGTCTCTATCACTTCCTCCCTGCCTCTCCTGAAGGCTAAGAAGTGCGTGTGTGTATGTGTGTGTGTGTGTGTGTGTGTGTGTGTGTGCATATTTACACACACCCAGCTATCGGCTGGTCCACAGTTGTGTGGGAGCTATGAGGCCTTGAGGGGCCGAAGGGGCCCACCAACTCCGCTTCTCTCAAGCCCCTGCCCTAGCACCTTCTCTTGGCCCACTGGCACCAGCTCTGAGACTTTGGGGTACCATCAAAGTCTGGCCCCAGATGGCTGTGGCAGGCCATGTTGGGTTGAACTGGGAAACAGTGCAGAGGGGAGCCGTTTTCCTGGGAGGGAGGAGGTAGAAAGACATCCACTCAAGCCCCACTTCCCCCAACTTCAAGCCCATCCCAGTCCCAGCAGGAGTTCTGAGCTTCTCCAGCTTCTGCCTTGCTGCCTCTCCTCAGGGAACTGCCCTGCTACCTTGTCACACCCCACACCCAGCCCGCACACACTAGGAGCTCTCCTGCTTCCCCCCAGGTTTTGCCTGTGCTGTCCCATTCACTCACTGCCCAGACAGCTCTCTCAGCAAATCCCACCTGGAAGCCTCCAGGCAGCCCTCCCTGAGCCACCAGCCCCTCTAGTCCCTCAACCAATTGATTTGACAGCTTTTGACTGAGGGCCTACCATGGGCTGTGCACTGCTCTTCTAGAGGAGAGTGTGTGAGTCGATAATCCCTACCCTTGTGGAGCTTTCCTTCTAATAGGGAGAGGCAGGCAATAAACCAAAAATTTAAAGTAAATATTTTATAATAACTATAAATGGAGTATAACCTTTAAAATTGTGAATCACTGTGTTGTCCATCTGTAACTTATATAATACCATACATGAACTATATATCAATATTAATTAATTAATTAAAACAACTATTTTAAAAGTAAATTATATAGTACATTAGAAGAGAGAAATTCTAGGAAGAGAAGCAAAGCAAGGCAAGAGGCACGGGGGTGCTGTTATTCCTTACCTGGATTACTGCAAGAGCCTCCTAAGTAGTCTCCCTACTTCCACCTTTGCCTCACATGATCTGTGCTCCTCACCGCAGCAAGCAGGATCCCATTCAATCCTGAGTCATAGCACATCTCGCCTCTGTTCAAAACCGTCCCACAGCTCCCATCTCACTCAGAGTAAAAGTCACAGTCCTCACCATGGCCTATGTGATCTGGCCTCACCACCTTTCTGACCTCACCTCTTACCACTTTCCCCTCACTCACTGTGTTCCACCCTCTTCTTTGCTCTTCCTCGAATGTACCACATGCAGTCTCACCTCAGGGCCTTTTCTCTAGCTGTTCCCTCTGCCTGGACTTCTCTTCCCCCAGATGACCACATGGCTCACTCTCTCACCTCCTTCATGTCTTTGCTCAGATGACACCTCCTCCATGAAGCCTTCCCTGTCCACCTCATCTAAAACTGCACTTCTCCCACCCTTAGCACTTCCTATCCCCCTTCCATCCTTTATTTTTATTTTTAGGAACCTATCATCATTTGACCTAGTATACTTCACCTATGTATCTTCTTTATTGTCTAGAATATCAGCTTCACAAGGGCAGGGATCTTTGTCAGTTTATTTCACAGCTGTATCACCAGTGCCTGGCATGCAGTATATGCTCAATAAATAGTTTTTCAACAAATGAATACACACAAGCATACCTAAGTCTTTATATTCACATATACTCTCCACCTCACTTAAAGTAAAAACCCAAGTCCTTGTCATGGCCCACAGCCCTGCACGATCTGGCCCCAGACCCCTCTGTGAATTCACCTTCCACTGTCTCTCTTGCCACCCTGTTCCAGCCACACTGGTCTTCCCATTGTTCCACGAGCATGCTAAGCACATGCTTGGTTATGAATAAAGAAACCTATTTAATGAGTGGCTACCAGCATTAACCAAAAAAATCTGTGAAACAGAATAGAAACTAGGTACATTATACATAGGATCTGTACTGTTTTGTGAAACTTTTGGTTCAGCTCTATGTACACATGCTTGTATGTGTACCAGGCTGTGATGTAAAATGTATTTCTTACTATGGGTGGCAGTTTAAAAAGTTTGAAGAACACAAACTTTGGGCTTTGCAAAGGGAGAGAAGAGCTGCATCAACATCCCCATCCCACAGACCCACCAGTGGAGGAAACAGATAACCGAGGACATCCAGAGAGACGAAGCACCTCCTCACCCAGCAAGGAGGGAGAAGGAGCAGCAGTGGGCCAGGGGCAGGGCCTGACACCAGCCGGGGAATAAGTGGGGAGGCCACCTAGACATACTAACACTGCCCTTTCTGTTTCTTCCTCACTTTTCCTTTCCACCTGTTTCTCACTGTCTCTTTTTCTTGTGTTTCTCTCCCTCCCTCCCTACGCCCTCCTTCTTTCCCCCACTTCCTGTCTCTCTGGTTCTGTCTCTCTCCCTGTCTCTTCTCACTCTTTCTCATCCCCTCCATTTCTGTCTCAATTTGTGTCCATTTTCTATCTCTTTGTTCTCTCCTTTCTCACTCTCTCTGTGCCCCTGTGTGTGTTTTCTCTCTGTCTCTTTCCTGCCCTCATATCTCTGTCTCTCTGTGTCTGTGTCCTCATTTGCAGGTGCAGCCCAGCAGGACAACTGATGGAGTCCCCCGGGGCCCATCGAGCACCGGACTGGCTGACCCCATAGGGTTGGGAGCAGCCCCTGCCCCTCAGTATGGCCAACACCACTGGAGAGCCCGAGGAGGTGAGCGGCGCACTGTCTCCACCATCAGCATCGGCTTACGTGAAGCTGGTGCTGCTGGGACTGATCATGTGCGTGAGCCTGGCGGGCAATGCCATCTTGTCCCTGCTGGTGCTCAAGGAGCGTGCCCTGCACAAGGCTCCTTACTACTTTCTGTTGGACCTGTGCCTGGCTGATGGCATACGCTCTGCCGTCTGCTTCCCCTTTGTGCTGGCTTCTGTGCGCCACGGCTCCTCATGGACCTTCAGTGCGCTCAGCTGCAAGATTGTGGCCTTTATGGCTGTGCTCTTTTGCTTCCATGCGGCCTTCATGCTGTTCTGCATCAGCGTCACACGCTACATGGCCATCGCCCACCACCGCTTCTACGCCAAGCGCATGACACTCTGGACATGCACAGCTGTCATCTGCATGGCCTGGACCCTGTCTGTGGCCATGGCCTTCCCACCTGTCTTCGACGTGGGCACCTACAAGTTCATCCGTGAGGAGGACCAGTGCATCTTTGAGCATCGCTACTTCAAGGCCAATGACACGCTGGGCTTCATGCTTATGTTGGCTGTGCTCATGGCAGCCACACATGCTGTCTATGGCAAGCTGCTCCTCTTCGAGTATCGTCACCGCAAGATGAAGCCCGTGCAGATGGTGCCAGCCATCAGCCAGAACTGGACATTCCATGGTCCTGGGGCCACCGGCCAGGCTGCTGCCAACTGGATCGCTGGCTTTGGCCGTGGGCCCATGCCACCAACCCTGCTGGGTATCCGGCAGAATGGGCATGCAGCCAGCCGGCGGCTGCTGGGCATGGACGAGGTCAAGGGTGAAAAGCAGCTGGGCCGTATGTTCTACGCAATCACACTGCTCTTCCTGCTACTCTGGTCACCCTACATTGTGGCCTGCTACTGGCGAGTGTTTGTGAAAGCCTGTGCCGTGCCCCACCGTTACCTGGCCACCGCTGTTTGGATGAGCTTCGCCCAGGCTGCCGTCAACCCGATCGTCTGCTTCCTGCTCAACAAGGACCTCAAGAAGTGCCTGAGGACTCATGCCCCCTGCTGGGGCACAGGAGATGCCCCGGCGCCTAGAGAACCCTACTGTGTCATGTGAAGCAGGCTGGTAGGCAGACAGGCAGGGAGAAAGTCAGGGCCACCATGATGGGGCCAACAGAAGGGGAGAGGTGGGGCTCCATAACAGGAGCCTTTCTTTCTGAGCTCCAGCCCCAGCCCCTCGAACCACCTGGAATCTAGGTACCTTTGTCAGCACCTCCCCAGGGTTGGGGACTGGGTGGGGGACTAGGAAAGAGGCATTTCTAGTTCTGTGGGGCCCGTCTCCGCCACCTCCTTCTCCACTTCTACAATCTCTCTCTCTCTCTCTCTCTCTCTCTCTCTCTCTCTCTCTCTCTCTCTCTCTCTCTCTCTCTCTCACACACACACACACACACACACACACACACACACACACACACACACACAGAAGTGACAATTCAGAAAAAAAAACTGAAAATGCAGGTTTTTCTACTCACAGCTGAGGAGACAGGCTTTCTTGCTTTAATGTCTCTCCTCTGACATTGTCCAGAAGGGGGAAATTTGTCCTGTAAAATAGACTTCCAGAGTCCTTATTGTCCCCTCTGCTCCCACGTACCCTCCCCTTCCAAGTCCTTTAGCAAGGCCTGGATGTTTAGAGAGAAATTGATCTGCTGACAAGAGGGACCGAAGGGGCTGCTGGGTTCCCAGGGAGCAAGGAATGTTTAATTGCTATGTTGTGTGCAATGTTGTTTTAGGCTAACCCTGGTCCCAAGCCCGGTCTTTTCTCCATCCCCGCCATGTCCAGACCTCCCAAGTGTTTCTTGAGCATCTGTTTGAGAAGCCAGGAGGGGAGGGAGAAGGGCTTCTGGGATGTGCCCAGGTTAGGTGAAGAGCAGGATGTGAGTACACGCCTTGAGCTGAAGAGACCCCAGCTTGGCTGCATTCTCTCAAGCTGCCAACTGGATCCCCGTGCCCCAACTCTTCTTCTTGAGGATGGAAATCCACTCCAACCCCACCGGGGTTGATGTGGGTGCCATACAGGCAGGAGCAGCCCCCCACCCCATGGAAGTGTAGGGAGAAAGTCAAACTCTCCAGAATGGCTGGATCCCAAAGGCTGGGGTCAGAGTGGAATTCAACCCCAGAATTGTCTCCTGAGTTCATGATACTCTCCTGAAGATGAAAATTCTTTGAGGGACTTGGTAAGTCATAGTGGTATAAACTCCAGGGCACTGTGGACTTGAGTCCATTCCTCTCTGACCTCTTTTTGTCCCCCTCAAGCCTCAGGAGCCTCAAGCCCCTCTGTGGTAACCCTTGGCCTTCTGGGCCCTCAGCCCCCAACTTCCTTGCACTGAACAGCCCTTCCCCTCTTCCTCCCTCCACCATTACTTCCACCCCAAGTGGAGCAGACTGCAGCCAGAATCCCCAGGTGGGAGATCCCAAGCCTCCTTCCCAGGGCAGAGTCCACTCTGGGCTCCCATCAAGTCTCATGGACTGGTGAGCCAAACTGGCATTCTTTGCCTGGTCTTGCCCAAGTTCTCTGTCCCCCTCTCATCTCCTGGGAGAGCAGGAGATCTGTATTTATCCACCTCCTTTCCCTTCCCTACAGAAGCCCTTGTCCTACACTCCCTCCCTACTCCAAGACAGCTCCAGAACTGGGCAAACCTTGACCCAAGAGGGATGGAGAAGGCACTCTAGGCAGGAGAGACAATAATGAGCCTGGCTATGGAGTGGCCTTGGAAAGGCAGGCCAGAGTGGCTGAGAGGCTGGGGGTGGGGGGTACCTGTTCTCTCAGTGATAGTGATGGGGGTGCCTTTCAGGGGGTGGGTTGGGGCACCACAGGGGTGGGGGTAGATAGGGTACATTCAGGAGGATTTGCCTCCATTTCCTTTTTCTAACTGCGTGGATTCACCATTGGATTTTGTAAATGGAAAACAAATGAACAATGCTATATTGGATGTTTTCTCTTTGTGTGTGTGTGTGTGTGTGTGTGTGTGTGTGTGTGTGTGTGTGTGTGTGTGTCCTGTCTGTGTGACTACATGTGGGGAGGTATGGTCAAGTGAGATAGTGTATCTGCGTGACTTTGTTGGGGGGCACTCCTGCCTGGGGCACACATGTGACCAAATGCCTGTATGTGGAGACATATACAGTGCACACATGTACACATATGCACCTAATTGAGAGGGGACAAAATAGAGTATGTGCCTGCAGCAAGAAGTAGAGTGGTCGGAGAGATGGAACTTGAAAACGGTACGTATGTATGTAGCAAGAGGGTAGACTCCCATCTCATAAGATCTTCCTCCCTTGGCCCAGGCTCTGAACATGGGCAACAGGATACTTGAGTACCCCATCTCTTTCCAAAGCCTGGAGCCCCCAGGTACCACTCCCAACTCCTGTATCAGTCTCCTCTCAAAAAGCCAGATAAGGTGTTCCTGAAAGTGGACCACCATGGAGAATGTTGACTGGGAATTGGGGATCAAACTTGAGGGGAACTATTGGGGTTAGGTAATGCTCGCCCCCCAACACACAAAATAATGGCTTCTGGAGGGACTGCTCAGTCTGGGATAGGAGCCCTTCGGAAGGGTCCACTGTATACAGCTCGGATTTTGGTAAGCTTTGATTAAATTCAGAGGGAGGGATGTCACAGGGGAAAAAAAAAAAAGCCTGGGAGTCTCCCCAGCCCGCCTGTTCCCTGGGCATTCAATTACTTTACTCTCTCAGATGCACAGAATTGAGTTGACCATACTCCTCAGTTCTTGGCACACTGTATCATCATTGGTTCATATGAGGCCCTTATATTTTTTATTTCGTTTTGTCCCCTTCATCACCCATCCCTGATCCCATGTCCCCTTCCACATAGGCACCCACTCTCGTGTATTTAACGTACCGTCCTTCCAATCCACCGTTCATGTGTTTATTTACATATATGTGTATCTGTGAAAATGTATGGTATTGTTATGTGTTTTAATTTACATAAACAGTATTGTACTATAAATCTTGTTCTGTTTCTTTCTTCACTCAACATTCTGTTTTTGAGAGATCCAGCCATGTTGCCGTATGTAGACCTAATTCATTCTATAACATGGTCCATCTTATACATGTATCACATTTTCCTTATTCATTCCCCTGGGTGATGGGTCTCTAGGTTGCCTCCAATCCTCTGCTACCACAAGCCTGCAATGGGCAGTTTCCTACATGTCTTTTTAGGGACTCCTTATTTAGAGGAGAGGAAACAAGCTCAGAGAGAGGCAGTGATTTGGTTAGGGTTTAAGTGAGGAGCAGATCCTTGATGCGAATCCCACACCTAAGCCAGAACCCCACCACCATGCCTCACGAGAGACCATCCAGCTGGCTCCCCAAAATCTAAAATAGAATTTAAAACAGCATACACTGAGGAAATGGAAAGGATGGGAAGGAGAAGTATGGAGTCGATGAACACATAGAAAGTCCTAGAAAGATCTAGCAGATGAACTGAATCACAATCATTTTCATGACGCAGAGGAAGTTACTTTTTTTGGTGCGATTATTATTGCTAGAGCTATTTTGCAGAAATGGGAAACGCCACGTCAAAACCTGGCCCCAAACAAAAGACCCTCGATTTCTAAACCCCAGGCTCCTTGAGTGCCCCCTGAGCCGCGAGGAGCCGCCTCTGAGTTCGCCGCCGCAGGGGCGAAAGCCAGGGCTGGGGCAGGGGCAGATTTAAGAAGTGCGTAGTTGCTGACGGGGAGGGGAGAGGAGGGGGAGAACGACAGCGAGGCTCTCGAGTCTATCTGAGCACATCCTGCTCACTGCTTGCGCTTGTTTTTTGTTTTGCGTTTGGGTCTTCAGAACCACTGGTACTTATCCCATTGGATAAGACGTCGGCAGGGTGAGGTAGAGGGTCTTCTTCCCTTCAGCTCTCCCCGAGGCCAATAGTCCTGCACCGTCTCTAAGGTCGCTAAGGGAGGTGGCCCGGTGATTGGCGGGCCCGAGGATAGCCAATGGGAAAGTGATGAGGTGCGGTGTTGGCAAGCAGATTGCGTGCGAGCGGGCAGGGGGCGGGGGGCCGCGAGAGCAGCCGCGGCGGCTGGCAGCCAATGGAGAGGCGGGATGGCCCCTGGCGTCAGCGAGGGGGCGGGGTCTGGCGCTTGGCGCGGAGGGAGTAGGGCAGGCGCTGTGGGAGGGAGCGCCAGAGCGAGGCTGAGAGCAGAGCTCGTCGCGTGAGGCGCGGCTCTGCTTCAGGTGTGACAGGCAGCGGCGGCCTGGCTGAGAGCGAAGGGGTGAGCGCGAGCCCCTGAGCTGTGCGAACGCGGTCACCATGGACGGCCCGGATGAGGGGCCTCCGGCCAAGGCCCGCCGCCTCAGTAGCTCTGAGACCCCTCAGAGCGAGCTGCCGCCGCCGCCGCCGCCGCCGCCGCCGCCTCCACCTCTCTTGCGCCTGCCCCTGCCTCCACCTCAGCAGCGCCCGAGGCTCCGGGAGGAAACCGAGGCGGCACAGGTGCTGGCTGACATGAGGGGGGTGGGACTGGGCCCCGCTCTGCCCCCGCCGCCGCCCTATGTCATTCTGGAGGAGGGGGGAATCCGCGCGTACTTCACCCTGGGGGCTGGGGGTCCCGGCTGGGAGCCCGCGATCGAGTCAGGGTACGGGGGGACGCCCCCTCCCACGGAGAGCCTGGAAACGCTTTCTCCCTCGGAGGTTTCTGGGGGAAGCCTGGAGATTGACTTCCAGGTGACGGAGCCCAGCAGCTTTGCAGGAGAGAAGGCCCTAGAAACCTGTAGCGCAGGGGGGCGGGGGTACCAGAGGTTAGCCGGTCCAAGGGGGAGGGAAGAGACCATCATCATCGTGGAAGACGACGACGAGGATGAAATGGAAAGTGTGAGGAAGAGGAGGAGGAGGAGGAAGAGGAAGCCCAGGAAGGTGAAGAGGGAAAGCCGAGAGAAGAATGCCGAGAAGATAGAGTGCATCCTGCAGGCGCTGGAAAACATTCAGCTGGACCTGGAGGCGGTGAATATCAAGGCGGGCAAGGCCTTCCTCCGTCTCAAGCGCAAGTTCATCCAGATGCGAAGACCCTTCCTGGAGCGCAGAGATCTCATCATCCAGCATATCCCAGGCTTCTGGGTCAAAGCAGTATCCTTGTCATCTATATTCATGGGCCAGGAGCCCATGACCAGAAATGGGGGGGCGGTGGGGGGGAGGGACAGGCTGGGTGAAAGGGTGTGGGGGCGGGCCCCTATTGGAAGAATGACGAGGTCTGGTGGAGGAGGGATGGAAGGAGTGTGGCAAAACATCAGAGAAGCTGGACTGGAGATGGTGAAGGGGGGAGGGGGCAACACAGCATAAAAATTGGACCACAGATGGGAAAGGGGGAGAGGAGGAGCATAGCATAAAAGAAAATGGATCACAGACGGTGAAAGGGGGAGGATAGTAGAGGGGCACACAGCAGAAAAATTGGACCAGAGATGGTGAAAGGAGGAGGGGAGGGTCACACAGAAGATAAACTGACTCAGAGACAGTGAAGAGGGAGGAGAAGGGCACACAGCAGAGAAATGGCCCAGAAAGGGTGCCCAAGTCACACATGGCTGTGCAAGCCTAGGTCTCTGCTTAGATACTAGGCAAACCCCAATCCTGGCTGGAGAGGACGGGGCTAGAAAGGGACTGGAGCCCTGAAGGATCAGGAGAAGGAGTAGCTAGGAATGGAGAGAAAGGAGTTAAATGAAGGAAAGGGAAAAATAACAAGAATTCACTATTGGTGATAAGCTTATCTCTAGGGGACCATGCAACATGTTAGGAACACATGGATTTAACATCCTAATAGAATTATATGGACACAGACCCTTGGCATTCTCAGTATCACATGATCACAGGCGCTCAGTACCCAGGCACAGTATTATGTGGCCACAGGTCCTCAGTACATAGACCATAACATCACCTGGACACAAACCCTCAGACTCAGATACACAACATCATGTGGACACAGACCCATAACACCCAAATATATATAACATCGTGTGATGACAGGCCCTCAGCAACCAGATATAGCACCATTTGCACATGGGCCTTCAGCCCCCAGACACACAATGTCTTGTGAACACAAGCCCTCAGCACCCAGAGACACAATATCACTTGGACATAGACTCCCAGCACCCAAACACACGGCAAATATGAACCATGGCAAGGCCACTTAATACAGAGGTTTGACATTTTATAAACATAGGCTCTTACCACACAGACAGTATCATGGGAATAAAAGTATGGGTCATGTCCCATTGACCACAAAAGGAATTCTCCTTCTCCAGCCTCTCTTTTGTTCAGCCCTGCCTAGCCCTGACTGGCCTTCCTTCCCTCCTTCTCATTGAACAGTCACTCCTTGACCTAAACTGCTCCCTCCATCAGTTCCTCAACCACCCCAAAATTTCAATCTTGATCAACCAACGTGATGAAGACATTTTCCGCTACTTGACCAATCTGCAGGTCAGGCCAAAGAGATATCTTTTCTACCAGGACCGGGCAAGGAATCTGGTCCTTGGAGGTGAGGGGAGGTTGGGTGGGAGGGGTCACAGTGTGGTGGTAATTCCACCATTACCCCCACCCTGAGCAGGTACAGGATCTCAGACATATCTCCATGGGCTATAAAATGAAGCTGTACTTCCAGACAAACCCCTACTTCACAAATATGGTGATCGTCAAGGAGTTCCAGCGCAGCCGCTCGGGTAAGAGGCAGTCCCAGAGCAAATTCATGCCCCCTGCCCCATCTATCCTTGTCCAGTGCCCTCTCCATAGCCTCCTTTCCCCCCCAGGCCGGCTGGTGTCTCACTCCACCCCAATTCGCTGGCACCGGGGCCAGGAACCTCAGGCCCACAGGCACAGGAACCAGGATGCCAGCCACAGCTTCTTCAGCTGGTTCTCAAACCATAGCCTCCCAGAGGCTGACAGGATTGCTGAGGTGGGGCCCCTCGTGGCATTGCCAGGGAAGGCCTTGCTAGCTTGCCCCTGGGTGCGTGGGGTATTGGGAGTAGGCTCTGTGACATGTACTCAGCTTTGTTCTCCCTTCCCCTGTCTCTTTCAACAGATTATCAAGAATGACCTGTGGGTTAACCCTGTGCGTTACTACATGATGGGAGAAGGGGGCTACAGGGCAAGCAGAAAGAAGCAAGAAAAGGAAGAAAGGTGATGGTGGGGGTTGGTGGCTGAGAGGTGGTTTGTTAGGGGTGGGGCAAAGACTAGGCTAGTGTCACACAGTATTTGTAGAGCCAACAGGGACCTTTGAGATAATCCAGTCCACTATGTTTTACAAGTGGGGAGTGATGCCCAGAAATGGGGTGTGATCGGCCTGAGGTTATGTAGTCAGGGGCAGAAATAGGACTCTCCCCACCTAGCCTCGTCCCTGGGAACCCCTGTAGCCTACTGCCTCCCCAGTTGCTTACCACCTTTCAGTGTCTGCTCTGGGTACACCACCTCCCACCAACCCTATACTCAACCCCAGGCTTCCCCACAGTAAAAACAGGGATGAATATGAGGTGGTGATCGTGGAAGACTCCGATGACTGTCACATCATGGAAGACATTACTGGAGAGACTTCAGACAGTGATGGTATCACCGACAATGAGACCATTCATGACATCAAGATCTCTGACTTCATGGAGACCACTGACTGCTTCGAGACCACTGACAATGAGATAACTGACATCAGCGAGAGCCTCTGTGACAGCGAGTGCCCTGACCACAATGGGAGCATTGACAGTGAGACCACTGACAATGAGAGCCCCAATGACAACGAAACCACTGATAACAATGAGAGTGCTGATGACAACGAGACCACTGACAACAATGAGAGTACCGATGACAACAATGAGAATCCTGATGACAACAATGAGAACCCCGATGACAACAATGAGAACCCTGAAGACAACAACACTGATGACAATGAAGAGAACCCTGATGACAACGAAGAGAACACTGATGATAACGATGAGAATGCTGATGGTGACGAGAACACCAATGGTGATGATGAGAACCCCAAAAGTGGCAATCACAGCAGCAACGGCAGCAACCAGGACAGCAGCGACAGTGACAATGGAGACAATGACGGCAGTGATATTGAAGATAACGATGGCAACGAAGGTGACAATGAAGGTAGTGATGATGATGGCAATGAAGGTGACAATGAAGGCAGCGATGATGACGACAGAGACATTGAAGACTATGAGAATGACCTTGAAGACTCTGACAAGGATCACCATAACAGCGCCAACCAGGATGACTATGAGGACGAGGTAGAGAACATCTCCGTAGAAGAATCATCAGTGGAAGAAGAAGAGGAGGGCAGTGAGGAAGGTGAGCTAGACCCTCACCTCTTGTCTTACCTCCTTTCTCTTCTCTCAGAGAAAATCTCCCCATGGTCAGAGTATCAAGGCATGAGCACAATCTGCTCTTGTAGAGAAAAGAAAAAAGCATTCTGAGTAAGTTTTTAAACAGAGCAAGGTCAGGGAACATTTAGCTCACAAATGTAACAAAACCAAAACAAATTTCAATTCTTGGTGATGGGTAGATAGGTTGTAACAGAGCACAAGACAAATGAAGCAGAGAGAAGAGATAGGAGGCAGTGGGTGATATACTAAGTAAGACAGGTTCTCACACAGAGAGAGGGAAAAAAATGTCAAACATGTTGCAATTCAGCACACTCTGTACCCAGCCCTGGCCTTCTGGGAACTCCCAGGCTTGTTTGGGGGGCTGGGGGTGAAGTGAACAGTGTGCTCAGTGAGTCCAGAGGAGGGAGGAGCTAATTCTATCTCCAGAATCAAGAAGGAGAGAACTAGAGAAAAGAAGTGACATTTGAATTGGAGGCTGTCTTCACATTAAGGAGCATTATGGGGCATTCCTGGTGGAAGGGATCAAATGAAAAAGAACCTGGAAGGGTGAAAATGCATAGTATGTTGGGCAGGGTTTCCCAAATTGTCATCTGAGGACCCTTCACTGGTTCCAAAGCTGCTCACAAAAAGGTTCAGTGGTCAAATATGTTGGGGAAATACTGCATACGATAATATCCTTATGTAGAGTCACATGTATGTTGGCACCTTAAAGGCTCTGATAAGTTCTGCTCTAAGAAACCTATTTAAACATTGTGGAAGTCAGCATTTCCCAAACATCTTGATCACAAAGGCCATTGTTCACTGTCCACCAAAGAATACATTTTGGGAAATGCTGAAGAAGGGCTGCATATGGGGGGTTGAGGGAGAAGGCAGTATTTAAGGTGACTGCTAGGTGTGGTTCTGGCCTGGATGACTGGCCAAAGGAGGCACCATTTCCTGGGATGGGGAAGGGCGTCGTAGTGGGATTGATGGGATGCAGGGAGGAACATGGAGTTGGAAGGGCTTGTTGGGCATAAGGTACGGGTGGCTTAGAGGCAAGTGGTTGGTGATATGCCTGGGAAGTCAGAAATTGTAAAGAAAGGAGATAAGCCAGAGCAGAATCCTACCTCTGGATTCTGGAGCCAGTTAACATTAATTGGGTCCAATTAACATTAATGAAGTATTTACTATGTTGCCAGGCACTATTCTAAGTGGTTTTCTTGCTTTGACTAATTTAATCCTCACAGCAACTCTTATGAGGTAGGTACTACTAATCCTTTTATAGATGGGGAAACTGAGGCTCTGAGAGGGTAGAGTTAGGAGGAGCACTAGGTCGTGGAACATTCTGAGAAGGAGGGGATTGTCACCGGTGTCCAGTGCTCCTGAAAGGTCAAGTAAAATTAGGACTGGGATGTGTCCATTGGATTGGGGGCTGAATAGATCATCTGTGGCCTTGGAAAGAGTAGTTTCAATGGATTGGTGGGGGTAGAGCCAGACCACAGTAGGAATGGGAAGGAAATGAACAGGGGTTAAGGCAGTAGAGTCAAACCTTGGCTAGGAAGGGGATGGCAGAAGGCGGACAAGGGATATGTTTGAGCCTGGCTGTAGGCAGGCAGATGGAGGAGAGGCAGCCCCCTGGGGTAGGTGGAAGGTGCAGGAAGACCAACCACTCCTGGGGGTTTTGGCCATGGAATCCCTGGCAAACTTCCATTGAGGGCACTGAGGAAGGAGGAATTGAATGAGCGAGTAGACACAATCTAGACATATTTCTAGGTAGGGAAACGGAGAGAATTGCTGGCCCCATACCCTCCTACTCGGTGGCATCTCTTCTTTCAGAGAAGGGGAGGCAGAATTATCTGTACAACCCTAGGGTGGGAGCCGGGGTGGGGAATTGGGCTGAAGAAGACAGACTGAGGCCTATTTGGATCAGACTGGGGAGAAAGAGAGAGGGAGCTGCCTCTGGATGAACAGAAGTTCTATTTAGCTGAGGTCAGAGCTCAGGAAGAGACACACGTTGCATACAGGGGGTGAAAAAGCTACTTTTAGAGATGTATCAATTTTGATAGGACAGAGGCATCCCACTCTGCCTTCCTGCTTCCCTCCCACTTGCCCTTACTTTCTGGACTTGAGTTCACACAGACTTGGCTGCTTGTTCCAAGCAGAGGCTTTTGGCGAATGGTCCCGCCCCTCAAAAGCCCTGACTATGGACTCTGTTCCCTGTTAAGAGTGACATCTACCTGTCTACCTAACCATCCTCCTCCATTTTTCCCTCCTTACTTCTCTCTCCCCTGTACAGGCAGTGAACAAGAAGGTGAGGACAGTGATGAGGAGGAAGGAAGCGAGGAGGAGGAAGGAATCGAAGAAGACTCAGAAGGAGGGGAAGACTCAGAAGACTCCGACATGGAGGAGGTGCTTCAAGTCCCAAACCCTTGGGCCAACCTGGGGAAGAGGGGCAAAACGGGATAAATGTCTTACCTTTGCGGGGGCTGCCTCTCTGTATCCCTCTCCCCCTGCCCCATTTGCCCTCCCTATCAGCTAGGGCCGAGCGGCCCCATATTGCACTTCTGGGGGATGACTGACTTCGTACACGGGTTTAAAGATTATTTTTATGGTTTAGTAATTGCAGAGTTCTTATTTTGGGCGGAGGGAAAGGGGGATTCCCCCTTCCTTTTGGCCCTCCTCTCCCGCAGGCTTCTGTGTGCTGCTAAACGTATTTATTGTGATGCCTTGGTCAGGGCCCCTCTATCCCCCTCCTCGTGCTGTGTGGAGTGGACACCCTTGATCCCAAAGCGGGGAGGGCCGCTGTGGCCTTGGGGGTCTCTGCCGCCACCCTGTTCTCCCGTCTCTTTCCCTCCATCCCTCGCCCTTCCCCGCTGTGCCCGCTAGCCCGCCTCGGTGTCTATGCAAGGCCGCTTCGCCATTGCGGTATTCTGGTCCCCCTCCCCCAGAAGTCCCGCCTCGTTCCCTGTGAACCCTGGTAATCCTAATAAAATTCTGAGCAAATTCAGAGTGCTGCTTCGAGTCTTTTGTCCCATTCAGTGCGCGGTCCCCAGCAGCCAGTCTCCCTTCCCACAGGCCCGCAAGTAGTCGCCTCGCCTACGCAGTGGCCTGCAAGATGGTAGTTGCTGGGGGTGGGGGTGGCTGGCTGGGGGCGGGGGTGGCTGGCTGGGGGCGAGCTCCGCGGGACCGCAGAAATGTTGCGTCAGGCCAATGCGGACCATCCTGGCCAATGGCAGGGCGAGGCCGAGGAAGCCCCTCCCTCTCCGGGCGGCCGCAGCAGACCCAGGCAGGTAGCAAACAGCATCCCACGCCTTCCCCTCCGCGCACGCGCACAGGAACGCCCTGGGCCCTAGAACATCCATTTATTCAGTGATTCATCTTTTTATTTATCGTGCGTCAAACCTTTCCTCGGGCCTAGTATGAGCTGAGTGTGGGGGAACCAGAGGAATCCATTTTTCTTGCTCGCATGTAGTAAAATAAAAATGATACCGGTCGGGACTTAACAATCCAATAATGCCGGAGTGCTCTCTCGTCTTAGGAAGGGGGTGTAGGATCCCTGGAGCTGGACCTGGGAGAGAAGGCAAGAAAAGACAGCCCAGGCTGGGGAGTTTGCATAGAGATAAAAGAAAAGCAAAGGAAAATTACTATGTAGCTGTGTGACTGGGGGGGGGGGGCGGGGGGGGCGGGAGTTGGGCGTCTGAAAGGCCCAGTGGCTTTAAATTTTGGATACAGTAACTTTATTTCCACGGACACCAGAAAAACCTCCCAGATTCTGGATCATAACGATAATTTACACAGATATCCAGGTATGTCTTCTGTAATATACCTCCCGAACTTTCCATCCAACGCCCTTACTTTGCTGGAAGTCTTCAGACTGGGTCAGATTTGCGTTTTACAGAATGCCCTCTGCTGGCTGCCCGGAGCATGGATTGGAGGGAGGGAGAGCAGTGAGGAAGCTG